>NW_028257435.1:0-192643 GCF_982258835.1 Parasteatoda tepidariorum
GCTGTGTACCCCCTAAATGACCTATAATTATTTCCTGTGGTAAGGTACACTATTACCCTGTAATATAATACGTGGTCCAATTTAAAAATTATAGGTCAATATTAAGGTCCGATACCGTGCCGTTAGTTAACATAGAAAAATGTCTTTGAATTTTTAAAGCATTTTAGAACGCTTATTTCCTCATTTTAAGCTTCTCGGAACACTTTATTTCGCATAGGCATACATAGTAAACTTTAGGGGCACGCTGTGTACCCCCTAATTGACCTATAATTATTTCCTGTGGTAGGGTACACTATTACCCTGTAATATAATACGTGGTCCAATTTAAAAATTATAGGTCAATATTAAGGTCCGATACCTTGCCGTTAGTTAACATAGAAAAATGTCTTTGAATTTTTAAAGCATTTTAGAACGCTTATTTCCTCATTTTAAGCTTCACAGAACACTTTATTTCGCATAGGCATACGTAGTAAACTTTAGGGTCACGCTGTGTACCCCCTAATTGACCTATAATTATTTCCTGTGGTAGGGTACACTATTACCCTGTAATATAATACCTGGTCCAATTTAAATATTATGGGTCAATATTAAGGTCTGATATTGCACCTTGCGTTAGTTAACCATTGAAAGATGTCTTTGAATTTTTAAAGCATTTTAGAACACTTATTTCTTCATTTTAAGCTTCTCAGAACACTTTATTTCGCATAGGCATACATAGTAAACTTTAGGTTCACTCTGTGTACCCCTTAATTGACCTATAATTATTTCCTATGGTAGGGTACACTATAACCCTGTAATATAATACGTGGTCCTATTTAAAAATTATACGTCAATATTAAGGTCCGATACCGTACCGTTAGTTAACATAGAAAAATGTCTTTGAATTTTTAAAGCATTTTAGAACGCTTATTTCCTCATTTTAAGCTTCTCAGAACACTTTATTTAGCATAGGGATACATAGTAAATTTTAGGGTCACGCTGTGTACCCCCTAATTGACCTATAATTATTTCCTGCTGTAGGGTACACTATTACCCTGTAATATAATATCTGGTCCAATTTAAATATTATGGGTCAATATTAAGGTCTGATATTGCGCCTTGCGTTAGTTAACCATTGAAAGATGTCTTTGATGTTTTAAAGCATTTTAGAACGCTTATTTCTTCATTTTAAGCTTCTCAGAACACTCTATTTCGCATAGGCATACATAGTAAACTTTAGGGTCACGCTGTGTACCCCCTAAATGACCTATAATTATTTCCTGTGGTAGGGTACACTATTACCCTGTAATATAATACGTGGTCCAATTTAAAAATTATAGGTCAATATTAAGGTCCGATACCTTGCCGTTAGTTAACATAGAAAAATGTCTTTGAATTTTTAAAGCATTTTAGAACGCTTATTTCCTCATTTTAAGCTTCACAGAACACTTTATTTCGCATAGGCATACATAGTAAACTTTAGGGTCACGCTGTGTACCCCCTAATTGACCTATAATTATTTCCTGTGGTAGGGTACACTATTACCCTGTAATATAATATCTGGTCCAATTTAAATATTATGGGTCAATATTAAGGTCTGATATTGCGCCTTGCGTTAGTTAACCATTGAAAGATGTCTTTGATGTTTTAAAGCATTTTAGAACGCTTATTTCTTCATTTTAAGCTTCTCAGAACACTCTATTTCGCATAGGCATACATAGTAAACTTTAGGGTCACGCTGTGTACCCCCTAAATGACCTATAATTATTTCCTGTGGTAGGGTACACTATTACCCTGTAATATAATACGTGGTCCAATTTAAAAATTATAGGTCAATATTAAGGTCCGATACCGTGCCGTTAGTTAACATAGAAAAATGTCTTTGAATTTTTAAAGCATTTTAGAACGCTTATTTCCTAATTTTAAGCTTCTCAGAACACTTTATTTAGCATAGGAATACATAGTAAATTTTAGGGTCACGCTGTGTACCCCCTAATTGACCTATAATTATTTCCTGCTGTAGGGTACACTATTACCCTGTAATATAATATCTGGTCCAATTTAAATATTATGGGTCAATATTAAGGTCTGATATTGCGCCTTGCGTTAGTTAACCATTGAAAGATGTCTTTGATGTTTTAAAGCATTTTAGAACGCTTATTTCTTCATTTTAAGCTTCTCAGAACACTCTATTTCGCATAGGCATACATAGTAAACTTTAGGGTCACGCTGTGTACCCCCTAAATGACCTATAATTATTTCCTGTGGTAGGGTACACTATTACCCTGTAATATAATACGTGGTCCAATTTAAAAATTATAGGTCAATATTAAGGTCCGATACCGTGCCGTTAGTTAACATAGAAAAATGTCTTTGAATTTTTAAAGCATTTTAGAACGCTTATTTCCTCATTTTAAGCTTCTCGGAACACTTTATTTCGCATAGGCATACATAGTAAACTTTAGGGACACGCTGTGTACCCCCTAATTGACCTATAATTATTTCCTGTGGTAGGGTACACTATTACCCTGTAATATAATACCTGGTCCAATTTAAATATTATGGGTCAATATTAAGGTCTGATATCGCGCCTTGCGTTGATTAACCATTGAAAGATGTCTTTGAATTTTTAAAGCATTTTAGAACGCTTATTTCTTCATTTTAAGCTTCTCAAAACATTTTATTTCGCATAGGCATACATAGTAAAATTTAGGGTCACGCTGTGTACCCCCTAAATGACCTATAATTATTTCCTGTGGTAGGGTACACTATTACCCTGTAATATAATACGTGGTCCAATTTAAAAATTATAGGTCAATATTAAGGTTCGATACCGTGCCGTTAGTTAACATAGAAAAATGTCTTTGAATTTTTAAAGCATTTTAGAACGCTTATTTCCTCATTTTAAGCTTCTCGGAACACTTTATTTCGCATAGGCATACATAGTAAACTTTAGGGGCACGCTGTGTACCCCCTAATTGACCTATAATTATTTCCTGTGGTAGGGTACACTATTACCCTGTAATATAATACGTGGTCCAATTTAAAAATTATAGGTCAATATTAAAGTCCGATACCTTGCCGTTAGTTAACATAGAAAAATGTCTTTGAATTTTTAAAGCATTTTAGAACGCTTATTTCCTCATTTTAAGCTTCACAGAACACTTTATTTCGCATAGGCATACATAGTAAACTTTAGGGTCACGCTGTGTACCCCCTAATTGACCTATAATTATTTCCTGTGGTAGGGTACACTATTACCCTGTAATATAATACCTGGTCCAATTTAAATATTATGGGTCAATATTAAGGTCTGATATTGCACCTTGCGTTAGTTAACCATTGAAAGATGTCTTTGAATTTTTAAAGCATTTTAGAACACTTATTTCTACATTTTAAGCTTCTCAGAACACTTTATTTCGCATAGGCATACATAGTAAACTTTAGGTTCACTCTGTGTACCCCTTAATTGACCTATAATTATTTCCTATGGTAGGGTACACTATAACCCTGTAATATAATACGTGGTCCTATTTAAAAATTATACGTCAATATTAAGGTCCGATACCGTACCGTTAGTTAACATAGAAAAATGTCTTTGAATTTTTAAAGCATTTTAGAACGCTTATTTCCTCATTTTAAGCTTCTCAGAACACTTTATTTAGCATAGGAATACATAGTAAATTTTAGGGTCACGCTGTGTACCCCCTAATTGACCTATAATTATTTCCTGCAGTAGGGTACACTATTACCCTGTAATATAATATCTGGTCCAATTTAAATATTATGGGTCAATATTAAGGTCTGATATTGCGCCTTGCGTTAGTTAACCATTGAAAGATGTCTTTGATGTTTTAAAGCATTTTAGAACGCTTATTTCTTCATTTTAAGCTTCTCAGAACACTCTATTTCGCATAGGCATACATAGTAAACTTTAGGGTCACGCTGTGTACCCCCTAAATGACCTATAATTATTTCCTGTGGTAGGGTACACTATTACCCTGTAATATAATACGTGGTCCAATTTAAAAATTATAGGTCAATATTAAGGTCCGATACCGTGCCGTTAGTTAACATAGAAAATGGTCTTTGAATTTTTAAAGCATTTTAGAACGCTTATTTCCTCATTTTAAGCTTCTCGGAACACTTTATTTCGCATAGGCATACATAGTAAACTTTAGGGGCACGCTGTGTACCCCCTAATTGACCTATAATTATTTCCTGTGGTAGGGTACACTATTACCCTGTAATATAATACCTGGTCCAATTTAAATATTATGGGTCAATATTAAGGTCTGATATCGCGCCTTGCGTTGATTAACCATTGAAAGATGTCTTTGAATTTTTAAAGCATTTTAGAACGCTTATTTCTTCATTTTAAGCTTCTCAAAACATTTTATTTCGCATAGGCATACATAGTAAAATTTAGGGTCACGCTGTGTACCCCCTAAATGACCTATAATTATTTCCTGTGGTAGGGTACACTATTACCCTGTAATATAATACGTGGTCCAATTTAAAAATTATAGGTCAATATTAAGGTCCGATACCGTGCCGTTAGTTAACATAGAAAAATGTCTTTGAATTTTTAAAGCATTTTAGAACGCTTATTTCCTCATTTTAAGCTTCTCAGAACACTTTACTTCGCATAGGCAAACATAGTAAACTTTAGGGTCACGCTGTGTACCCCCTAATTGAAATATAATTATTTCCTGTTGTAGGGTACACTATTACCCTGTAATATAATATCTGGTCCAATTTAAATATTATGGTTCCATATTAAGGTCTGATATCGCGCCTTGCGTTGGTTAACCATTGAAAGATGTCTTTGAATTTTTAAAGCATTTTAGAACGCTTATTTCTTCATTTTAAGCTTCTCAAAACATTTTATTTCGCATAGGCATACATAGTAAAATTTAGGGTCACGCTGTGTACCCCCTAAATGACCTATAATTATTTCCTGTGGTAGGGTACACTATTACCCTGTAATATGATACGTGGTCCAATTTAAAAATTATAGGTCAATATTAAGGTCCGATACCGTGCCGTTAGTTAACATAGAAAAATGTCTTTGAATTTTTAAAGCATTTTAGAACGCTTATTTCCTCATTTTAAGCTTCTCGGAACACTTTATTTCGCATAGGCATACATAGTAAACTTTAGGGGCACGCTGTGTACCCCCTAATTGACCTATAATTATTTCCTGTGGTAGGGTACACTATTACCCTGTAATATAATACCTGGTCCAATTTAAATATTATGGGTCAATATTAAGGTCTGATATCGCGCCTTGCGTTGATTAACCATTGAAAGATGTCTTTGAATTTTTATAGCATTTTAGAACGCTTATTTCTTCATTTTAAGCTTCTCAAAACATTTTATTTCGCATAGGCATGCATAGTAAAATTTAGGGTCACGCTGTGTTCCCCCTAAATGACCTATAATTATTTTCTGTGGTAGGGTACACTATTACCCTGTAATATAATACGTGGTCCAATTTAAAAATTATAGGTCAATATTAAGGTCCGATACCGTGCCGTTAGTTAACATAGAAAATAGTCTTTGAATTTTTAAAGCATTTTAGAACGCTTATTTCCTCATTTTAAGCTTCTCAGAACACTTTATTTTGCATAGGAATACATAGTAAACTTTAGGGTCACGCTGTGTACCCCCTAATTGACCTATAATTATTTCCTGCTGTAGGGTACACTATTACCCTGTAATATAATATCTGGTCCAATTTAAATATTATGGGTCAATATTAAGGTCTGATATTGCGCCTTGCGTTAGTTAACCATTGAAAGATGTCTTTGATTTTTTAAAGCATTTTAGAACGCTTATTTCTTCATTTTAAGCTTCTCAGAACACTCTATTTCGCATAGGCATACATAGTAAACTTTAGGGTCACGCTGTGTACCCCCTAAATGACCTATAAATATTTCCTGTGGTAGGGTACACTATTACCCTGTAATATAATACGTGGTCCAATTTAAAAATTATAGGTCAATATTAAGGTCCGATACCGTGCCGTTAGTTAACATAGAAAAATGTCTTTGAATTTTTAAAGCATTTTAGAACGCTTATTTCCTCATTTTAAGCTTCTCGGAACACTTTATTTCGCATAGGCATACATAGTAAACTTTAGGGGCACGCTGTGTACCCCCTAATTGACCTATAATTATTTCCTGTGGTAGGGTACACTATTACCCTGTAATATAATACCTGGTCCAATTTAAATATTATGGGTCAATATTAAGGTCTGATATCGCGCCTTGCGTTGATTAACCATTGAAAGATGTCTTTGAATTTTTAAAGCATTTTAGAACGCTTATTTCTTCATTTTAAGCTTCTCAAAACATTTTATTTCGCATAGGCATACATAGTAAAATTTAGGGTCACGCTGTGTACCCCCTAAATGACCTATAATTATTTCCTGTGGTAGGGTACACTATTACCCTGTAATATAATACGTGGTGCAATTTAAAAATTATAGGTCAATATTAAGGTCCGATACCGTGCCGTTAGTTTACATAGAAAAATGTCTTTGAATTTTTAAAGCATTTTAGAACGCTTATTTCCTCATTTTAAGCTTCTCAGAACACTTTACTTCGCATAGGCAAACATAGTAAACTTTAGGGTCACGCTGTGTACCCCCTAATTGACCTATAATTATTTCCTGTGGTAGGGTACACTATTACCCTGTAATATAATACCTGGTCCAATTTAAATATTATGGGTGAATATTAAGGTCTGATATTGCGCCTTGCGTTAGTTAACCATTGAAAGATGTCTTTGATTTTTTAAAGCATTTTAGAACGCTTATTTCTTCATTTTAAGCTTCTCGGAACACTTTATTTCGCATAGGCATACATAGTAAACTTTAGGGGCACGCTGTGTACCCCCTAATTGACCTATAATTATTTCCTGTGGTAGGGTACACTATTACCCTGTAATATAATACCTGGTCCAATTTAAATATTATGGGTCAATATTAAGGTCTGATATCGCGCCTTGCGTTGATTAACCATTGAAAGATGTCTTTGAATTTTTAAAGCATTTTAGAACGCTTATTTCTTCATTTTAAGCTTCTCAAAACATTTTATTTCGCATAGGCATACATAGTAAAATTTAGGGTCACGCTGTGTACCCCCTAAATGACCTATAATTATTTTCTGTGGTAGGGTACACTATTACCCTGTAATATAATACGTGGTCCAATTTAAAAATTATAGGTCAATATTAAGGTCCGATACCGTGCCGTTAGTTAACATAGAAAAATGTCTTTGAATTTTTAAAGCATTTTAGAACGCTTATTTCCTCATTTTAAGCTTCTCAGAACACTTTATTTCGCATAGGCATACATAGTAAGTTCTTTAGGGTCACGCTGTGTACCCCCTAATTGACCTATAATTATTTCCTGTTTTAGGGTACACTATTACCCTGTAATATAATACCTGGTCCAATTTAAATATTATGGGTCAATATTAAGGTCTGATATTGCGCCTTGCGTTAGTTAACCATTGAAAGATGTCTTTGAATTTTTAAAGCATTTTAGAACGCTTATTTCTTCATTTTAAGCTTCTCAGAACACTTTATTTCGCATAGGCATACATAGTAAACTTTAGGGTCACTCTGTGTACCCCCTAATTGAAATATAATTATTTCCTGTGGTAGGGTACACTATAACCCTGTAATATAATACGTGGTCCAATTTAAAAATTATAGGTCAATATTAAGGTCCGATACCGTACCGTTAGTTAACATAGAAAAATGTCTTTGAATTTTTAAAGCATTTTAGAACGCTTATTTCCTCATTTTAAGCTTCTCAGAACACTTTATTTTGCATAGGAATACATAGTAAACTTTAGGGTCACGCTGTGTACCCCCTAATTGACCTATAATTATTTCCTGCTGTAGGGTACACTATTACCCTGTAATATAATACCTGGTCGAATTTAAATATTATGGGTCAATATTAAGGTCTGATATCGCGCCTTGCGTTCATTAACCATTGAAAGATATCTTTGAATTTTTAAAGCATTTTAGAACGCTTATTTCTTCATTTTAAGCTTCTCAAAACATTTTATTTCGCATAGGCATACATAGTAAAATTTAGGGTCACGCTGTGTACCCCCTAAATGACCTATAATTATTTCCTGTGGTAGGGTACACTATTACCCTGTAATATAATACGTGGTCCAATTTAAAATTTATAGGTCAATATTAAGGTCCGATACCGTGCCGTTAGTTAACATAGAAAAATGTCTTTGAATTTTTAAAGCATTTTAGAACGCTAATTTCCTCATTTTAAGCTTCTCAGAACACTTTATTTCGCATAGGCATACATAGTAAACTTTAGGGTTACGCTGTGTACCCCCTAATCTACCAATAATTATTTCCTGTGGTAGGGTACACTATTACCCTGTAATATAATACCTGGTCCAATTTAAATATTATGGGTCAATATTAAGGTCTGATATCGCGCCTTGCGTTGATTAACCATTGAAAGATGTTTTTGAATTTTTAAAGCATTTTAGAACGCTTATTTCTTCATTTTAAGCATCTCAGAACACTTTATTTCGCATAGGCATACATAGTAAACTTTAGGGTCACGCTGTGTACCCCCTAATTGACCTATAATTATTTCTTGCTGTAGGGTACACTATTACCCTGTAATATAATACGTGGTCCAATTTAAAAATTATAGGTCAATATTAAGGTCCGATACCGAGCCGTTAGTTAACATAGAAAAGTGTCTTCGAATTTCCTTGTTTTAATGCACTATTTAAAATATACATAGTGTACCCCCTAATTGACCAATAATTATTTCCTGTGGTAGGGTACACTATTACCCTGTAATATAACACCTGGGCCAATTTAAATATTATGGGTCAATATTAAGGTATGATATTGCGCCTTGCGTTAGTTAACCATTGAAAGATGTCTTTGAATTTTTAAAGCATTTTAGAACGCTTATTTCTTCATTTTAAGCTTCTCAAAACATTTTATTTCGCATAGGCATACATAGTAAAATTTAGAGTCACGCTGTGTACCCCCTAAATGACCTATAATTATTTCCTGTGGTAGGGTACACTATTACCCTGTAATATAATACGTGGTCCAATTTAAAAATTATAGGTCAATATTAAGGTCCGATACCGTGCCGTTAGTTAACATAGAAAAATGTCTTTGAATTTTTAAAGCATTTTAGAACGCTTATTTCCTCATTTTAAGCTTCTCAGAACACTTTATTTCGCATAGGCATACATAGTAAGTTCTTTAGGGTCAAGCTGTGTACCCCCTAATTGACCTATAATTATTTCCTGTGGTAGGGTACACTATTACCCTGTAATATAATACCTGGTCCAATTTAAATATTATGGGTCAATATTAAGGTCTGATATTGCGCCTTGCGTTAGTTAACCATTGAAAGATGTCTTTGAATTTTAAAAGCATTTTAGAACGCTTATTTCTTCATTTTAAGCTTCTCAGAACACTTTATTTCGCATAGGCATACATAGTAAACTTTAGGGTCACTCTGTGTACCCCCTAATTGACCTATAATTATTTCCTGTGGTAGGGTACACTATAACCCTGTAATATAATACGTGGTCCAATTTAAAAATTATAGGTCAATATTAAGGTCCGATACCGTACCGTTAGTTAACATAGAAACATGTCTTTGAATTTTTAAAGCATTTTAGAACGCTTATTTCCTCATTTTAAGCTTCTCAGAACACTTTATTTAGCATAGGAATACATAGTAAATTTTAGGGTCACGCTGTGTACCCCCTAATTGACCTATAATTATTTCCTGTGGTAGGGTACACTATTACCCTGTAATATAATACCTGGTCCAATTTAATTATTATGGGTCAATATTAAGGTCTGATATTGCGCCTTGCGTTAGTTAACCATTGAAAGATGTCTTTGAATTTTAAAAGCATTTTAGAACGCTTATTTCTTCATTTTAAGCTTCTCAGAACACTTTATTTCGCATAGGCATACATAGTAAACTTTAGGGTCACTCTGTGTACCCCCTAATTGACCTATAATTATTTCCTGTGGTAGGGTACACTATAACCCTGTAATATAATACGTGGTCCTATTTAAAAATTATACGTCAATATTAAGGTCCGATACCGTACCGTTAGTTAACATAGAAAAATGTCTTTGAATTTTTAAAGCATTTTAGAACGCTTATTTCCTCATTTTAAGCTTCTCAGAACACTTTATTTTGCATAGGAATACATAGTAAACTTTAGGGTCACGCTGTGTACCCCCTAATTGACCTATAATTATTTCCTGCTGTAGGGTACACTATTACCCTGTAATATAATATCTGGTCCAATTTAAATATTATGGGTCAATATTAAGGTCTGATATTGCGCCTTGCGTTAGTTAACCATTGAAAGATGTCTTTGATTTTTTAAAGCATTTTAGAACGCTTATTTCTTCATTTTAAGCTTCTCAGAACACTCTATTTCGCATAGGCATACATAGTAAACTTTTGGGTCACGCTGTGAATCCCCTAAATGACCTATAATTATTTCCTGTGGTAGGGTACACTATTACCCTGTAATATAATACGTGGTCCAATTTAAAAATTATAGGTCAATATTAAGGTCCGATACCGTGCCGTTAGTTAACATAGAAAAATGTCTTTGAATTTTTAAAGCATTTTAGAACGCTTATTTCCTCATTTTAAGCTTCTCGGAACACTTTATTTCGCATAGGCATACATAGTAAACTTTAGGGGCACGCTGTGTACCCCCTAATTGACCTATAATTATTTCCTGTGGTAGGGTACACTATTACCCTGTAATATAATACCTGGTCCAATTTAAATATTATGGGTCAATATTAAGGTCTGATATCGCGCCTTGCGTTGATTAACCATTGAAAGATGTCTTTGAATTTTTAAAGCATTTTAGAACGCTTATTTCTTCATTTTAAGCTTCTCAAAACATTTTATTTCGCATAGGCATACATAGTAAAATTTAGGGTCACGCTGTGTACCCCCTAAATGACCTATAATTATTTCCTGTGGTAGGGTACACTATTACCCTGTAATATAATACGTGGTGCAATTTAAAAATTATAGGTCAATATTAAGGTCCGATACCGTGCCGTTAGTTTACATAGAAAAATGTCTTTGAAATTTTAAAGCATTTTAGAACGCTTATTTCCTCATTTTAAGCTTCTCAGAACACTTTACTTCGCATAGGCAAACATAGTAAACTTTAGGGTCACGCTGTGTACCCCCTAATTGACCTATAATTATTTCCTGTGGTAGGGTACACTATTACCCTGTAATATAATACCTGGTCCAATTTAAATATTATGGGTGAATATTAAGGTCTGATATTGCGCCTTGCGTTAGTTAACCATTGAAAGATGTCTTTGATTTTTTAAAGCATTTTAGAACGCTTATTTCTTCATTTTAAGCTTCTCGGAACACTTTATTTCGCATAGGCATACATAGTAAACTTTAGGGGCACGCTGTGTACCCCCTAATTGACCTATAATTATTTCCTGTGGTAGGGTACACTATTACCCTGTAATATAATACGTGGTCCAATTTAAAAATTATAGGTCAATATTAAGGTCCGATACCGTACCGTTAGTTAACATAGAAAAATGTCTTTGAATTTTTAAAGCATTTTAGAACGCTTATTTCCTCATTTTAAGCTTCTCAGAACACTTTATTTTGCATAGGAATACATAGTAAACTTTAGGGTCACGCTGTGTACCCCCTAATTGACCTATAATTATTTCCTGCTGTAGGGTACACTATTACCCTGTAATATAATACCTGGTCCAATTTAAATATTATGGGTCAATATTAAGCTCTGATATCGCGCCTTGCGTTCATTAACCATTGAAAGATATCTTTGAATTTTTAAAGCATTTTAGAACGCTTATTTCTTCATTTTAAGCTTCTCAAAACATTTTATTTCGCATAGGCATACATAGTAAAATTTAGGGTCACGCTGTGTACCCCCTAAATGACCTATAATTATTTCCTGTGGTAGGGTACACTATTACCCTGTAATATAATACGTGGTCCAATTTAAAATTTATAGGTCAATATTAAGGTCCGATACCGTGCCGTTAGTTAACATAGAAAAATGTCTTTGAATTTTAAAGCATTTTAGAACGCTAATTTCCTCATTTTAAGCTTCTCAGAACACTTTATTTCGCATAGGCATACATAGTAAACTTTAGGGTTACGCTGTGTACCCCCTAATTGACCAATAATTATTTCCTGTGGTAGGGTACACTATTACCCTGTAATATAATACCTGGTCCAATTTAAATATTATGGGTCAATATTAAGGTCTGATATCGCGCCTTGCGTTGATTAACCATTGAAAGATGTTTTTGAATTTTTAAAGCATTTTAGAACGCTTATTTCTTCATTTTAAGCATCTCAGAACACTTTATTTCGCATAGGCATACATAGTAAACTTTAGGGTCACGCTGTGTACCCCCTAATTGACCTATAATTATTTCTTGCTGTAGGGTACACTATTACCCTGTAATATAATACGTGGTCCAATTTAAAAATTATAGGTCAATATTAAGGTCCGATACCGAGCCGTTAGTTAACATAGAAAAGTGTCTTCGAATTTCCTTGTTTTAATGCACTATTTAAAATATACATAGTGTACCCCCTAATTGACCAATAATTATTTCCTGTGGTAGGGTACACTATTACCCTGTAATATAACACCTGGGCCAATTTAAATATTATGGGTCAATATTAAGGTATGATATTGCGCCTTGCGTTAGTTAACCATTGAAAGATGTCTTTGAATTTTTAAAGCATTTTAGAACGCTTATTTCTTCATTTTAAGCTTCTCAAAACATTTTATTTCGCATAGGCATACATAGTAAAATTTAGAGTCACGCTGTGTACCCCCTAAATGACCTATAATTATTTCCTGTGGTAGGGTACACTATTACCCTGTAATATAATACGTGGTCCAATTTAAAAATTATAGGTCAATATTAAGGTCCGATACCGTGCCGTTAGTTAACATAGAAAAATGTCTTTGAATTTTTAAAGCATTTTAGAACGCTTATTTCCTCATTTTAAGCTTCTCAGAACACTTTATTTCGCATAGGCATACATAGTAAGTTCTTTAGGGTCACGCTGTGTACCCCCTAATTGACCTATAATTATTTCCTGTGGTAGGGTACACTATTACCCTGTAATATAATACCTGGTCCAATTTAAATATTATGGGTCAATATTAAGGTCTGATATTGCGCCTTGCGTTAGTTAACCATTGAAAGATGTCTTTGAATTTTAAAAGCATTTTAGAACGCTTATTTCTTCATTTTAAGCTTCTCAGAACACTTTATTTCGCATAGGCATACATAGTAAACTTTAGGGTCACTCTGTGTACCCCCTAATTGACCTATAATTATTTCCTGTGGTAGGGTACACTATAACCCTGTAATATAATACGTGGTCCAATTTAAAAATTATAGGTCAATATTAAGGTCCGATACCGTACCGTTAGTTAACATAGAAACATGTCTTTGAATTTTTAAAGCATTTTAGAACGCTTATTTCCTCATTTTAAGCTTCTCAGAACACTTTATTTTGCATAGGAATACATAGTAAACTTTAGGGTCACGCTGTGTACCCCCTAATTGACCTATAATTATTTCCTGCTGTAGGGTACACTATTACCCTGTAATATAATACCTGGTCCAATTTAAATATTATGGGTCAATATTAAGGTCTGATATCGCGTCTTGCGTTCATTAACCATTGAAAGATATCTTTGAATTTTTAAAGCATTTTAGAACGCTTATTTCTTCATTTTAAGCTTCTCAAAACATTTTATTTCGCATAGGCATACATAGTAAAATTTAGGGTCACGCTGTGTACCCCCTAAATGACCTATAATTATTTCCTGTGGTAGGGTACACTATTACCCTGTAATATAATACGTGGTCCAATTTAAAATTTAGAGGTCAATATTAAGGTCCGATACCGTGCCGTTAGTTAACATAGAAAAATGTCTTTGAATTTTTAAAGCATTTTAGAACGCTTATTTCCTCATTTTAAGCTTCTCAGAACACTTTATTTCGGATAGGCAAACATAGTAAACTTTAGGGTCACGCTGTGTACCCCCTAATTGACCTATAATTATTTCCTGTGGTAGGGTACACTATAACCCTGTAATATAATACGTGGTCCAATTTAAAAATTATAGGTCAATATTAAGGTCCGATACCGCACCGTTAGTTAACATAGAAAAATGTCTTTGAATTTTTAAAGCATTTTAGAACGCTTATTTCCTCATATTAAGCTTCTGAGAACACTTTATTTTGCATAGGAATACATAGTAAACTTTAGGGTCACGCTGTGTACCCCCTAATTGACCTATAATTATTTCCTGCTGTAGGGTACACTATTACCCTGTAATATAATACCTGGTCCAATTTAAATATTATGGGTCAATATTAAGGTCTGATATCGCGCCTTGCGTTCATTAACCATTGAAAGATATCTTTGAATTTTTAAAGCATTTTAGAATGCTTATTTCTTCATTTTAAGCTTCTCAAAACATTTTATTTCGCATAGGCATACATAGTAAAATTTAGGGTCACGCTGTGTACCCCCTAAATGACCTATAATTATTTCCTGTGGTAGGGTACACTATTACCCTGTAATATAATACGTGGTCCAATTTAAAATTTATAGGTCAATATTAAGGTCCGATACCGTGCCGTTAGTTAACATAGAAAAATGTCTTTGAATTTTTAAAGCATTTTAGAACGCTTATTTCCTCATTTTAAGCTTCACAGAACACTTTATTTCGCATAGGCATACATAGTAAACTTTAGGGTCACGCTGTGTTCCCCCTAATTGACCTATAATTATTTCCTGTGGTAGGGTACACTATTACCCTGTAATATAATACCTGGTCCAATTTAAATATTATGGGTCAATATTAAGGTCTGATATTGCGCCTTGCGTTAGTTAACCATTGAAAGATGTCTTTGAGTTTTTAAAGCATTTTAGAACGCTTATTTCTTCATTTTAAGCTTCTCAGAACACTTTATTTCGCATAGGCATACATAGTAAACTTTAGGTTCACTCTGTGTACCCCCTAATTGACCTATAATTATTTCCTGTGGTAGGGTACACTATAACCCTGTAATATAATACGTGGTCCTATTTAAAAATTATACGTCAATATTAAGGTCCGATACCGTACCGTTAGTTAACATAGAAAAATGTCTTTGAATTTTTAAAGCATTTTAGAACGCTTATTTCCTCATTTTAAGCTTCTCAGAACACTTTATTTTGCATAGGAATACATAGTAAACTTTAGGGTCACGCTGTGTACCCCCTAATTGACCTATAATTATTTCCTGCTGTAGGGTACACTATTACCCTGTAATATAATACCTGGTCCAATTTAAATATTATGGGTCAATCTTAAGGTCTGATATTGCGCCTTGCGTTAGTTAACCATTGAAAGATGTCTTTGATTTTTTAAAGCATTTTAGAACGCTTATTTCTTCATTTTAAGCTTCTCAAAACATTTTATTTCGCATAGGCATACATAGTAAAATTTAGGGTCACGCTGTGTACCCCCTAAATGACCTATAATTATTTCCTGTGGTAGGGTACACTATTACCCTGTAATATAATACGTGGTCCAATTTAAAAATTATAGGTCAATATTAAGGTCCGATACCGTGCCGTTAGTTAACATAGAAAAATGTCTTTGAATTTTTAAAGCATTTTAGAACGCTTATTTCCTCATTTTAAGCTTCTCGGAACACTTTATTTCGCATAGGCATACATAGTAAACTTTAGGGGCACGCTGTGTACCCCCTAATTGACCTATAATTATTTCCTGTGGTAGGGTACACTATTACCCTGTAATATAATACCTGGGCCAATTTACATATTATGGGTCAATATTAAGGTCTGATATCGCGCCTTGCGTTGATTAACCATTGAAAGATGTCTTTGAATTTTTAAAGCATTTTAGAACGCTTATTTCTTCATTTTAAGCTTCTCAAAACATTTTATTTCGCATAGGCATACATAGTAAAATTTAGGGTCACGCTGTGTACCCCCTAAATGACCTATAATTATTTCCTGTGGTAGGGTACACTATTACCCTGTAATATAATACGTGGTCCAATTTAAAAATTATAGGTCAATATTAAGGTCCGATACCGTGCCGTTAGTTAACATAGAAAAATGTCTTTGAATTTTTAAAGCATTTTAGAACGCTTATTTCCTCATTTTAAGCTTCTCAGAACACTTTACTTCGCATAGGCAAACATAGTAAACTTTAGGGTCACGCTGTGTACCCCCTAATTGACCTATAATTATTTCCTGTGGTAGGGTACACTATTACCCTGTAATATAATACCTGGTCCAATTTAAATATTATGGGTCAATATTAAGGTCTGATATTGCGCCTTGCGTTAGTTAACCATTGAAAGATGTCTTTGAATTTTTAAAGCACTTTAGAACGCTTATTTCTTCATTTTAAGCTTCTCAGAACACTTTATTTCGCATAGGCATACATAGTAAACTTTAGGGTCACTCTGTGTACCCCCTAATTGACCTATAATTATTTCCTGTGGTAGGGTACACTATAACCCTGTAATATAATACGTGGTCCAATTTAAAAATTATAGGTCAATATTAAGGTCCGATACCGTACCGTTAGTTAACATAGAAAAATGTCTTTGAAATTTTAAAGCATTTTAGAACGCTTATTTCCTCATTTTAAGCTTCTCAGAACACTTTATTTTGCATAGGAATACATAGTAAACTTTAGGGTCACGCTGTGTACCCCCTAATTGACCTATAATTATTTGCTGCTGTAGGGTACACTATTACCCTGTAATATAATACCTGGTCCAATTTAAATATTATGGGTCAATATTAAGGTCTGATATCGCGCCTTGCGTTCATTAACCATTGAAAGATATCTTTGAATTTTTAAAGCATTTTAGAACGCTTATTTCTTCATTTTAAGCTTCTCAAAACATTTTATTTCGCATAGGCATACATAGTAAAATTTAGGGTCACGCTGTGTACCCCCTAAATGACCTATAATTATTTCCTGTGGTAGGGTACACTATTACCCTGTAATATAATACGTGGTCCAATTTAAAATTTATAGGTCAA
Organism: Parasteatoda tepidariorum; assembly: GCF_982258835.1. Classification (NCBI taxonomy): domain Eukaryota; kingdom Metazoa; phylum Arthropoda; class Arachnida; order Araneae; family Theridiidae; genus Parasteatoda; species Parasteatoda tepidariorum. The sequence goes on from NW_028257435.1 coordinate 17,165, forward strand.
TATTAAGGTCCGATACCGTGCCGTTAGTTAACATAGAAAAATGTCTTTGAATTTTTAAAGCATTTTAGAACGCTTATTTCCTCATTTTAAGCTTCACAGAACACTTTATTTCGCATAGGCATACATAGTAAACTTTAGGGTCACGCTGTGTACCCCCTAATTGACCTATAATTATTTCCTGTGGTAGGGTACACTATTACCCTGTAATATAATACCTGGTCCAATTTAAATATTATGGGTCAATATTAAGGTCTGATATTGCGCCTTGCGTTAGTTAACCATTGAAAGATGTCTTTGAATTTTTTAAAGCATTTTAGAACGCTTATTTCTTCATTTTAAGCTTCTCAGAACACTTTATTTCGCATAGGCATACATAGTAAACTTTAGGTTCACTCTGTGTACCCCCTAATTGACCTATAATTATTTCCTGTGGTAGGGTACACTATAACCCTGTAATATAATACGTGGTCGTATTTAAAAATTATACGTCAATATTAAGGTCCGATACCGTACCGTTAGTTAACATAGAAAAATGTTTTTGAATTTTTAAAGCATTTTAGAACGCTTATTTCCTCATTTTAAGCTTCTCAGAACACTTTATTTTGCATAGGAATACATAGTAAACTTTAGGGTCACGCTGTGTACCCCCTAATTGACCTATAATTATTTCCTGCTGTAGGGTACACTATTACCCTGTAATATAATACCTGGTCCAATTTAATTATTATGGGTCAATATTAAGGTCTGATATTGCGCCTTGCGTTAGTTAACCATTGAAAGATGTCTTTGATTTTTTAAAGCATTTTAGAACGCTTATTTCTTCATTTTAAGCTTCTCAAAACATTCTATTTCGCATAGGCATACATAGTAAAATTTAGGGTCACGTTGTGTACCCCCTAAATGACCTATAATTATTTCCTGTGGTAGGGTACACTATTACCCTGTAATATAATACGTGGTCCAATTTAAAAATTATAGGTCAATATTAAGGTCCGATACCGTGCCGTTAGTTAACATAGAAAAATGTCTTTGAATTTTTAAAGCATTTTAGAACGCTTATTTCCTCATTTTAAGCTTCTCGGAACACTTTATTTCGCTTAGGCATACATAGTAAACTTTAGGGGCACGCTGTGTACCCCCTAATTGACCTATAATTATTTCCTGTGGTAGGGTACACTATTACCCTGTAATATAATACCTGGGCCAATTTAAATATTATGGGTCAATATTAAGGTCTGATATCGCGCCTTGCGTTGATTAACCATTGAAAGATGTCTTTGAATTTTTAAAGCATTTTAGAACGCTTATTTCTTCATTTTAAGCTTCTCAAAACATTTTATTTCGCATAGGAATACATAGTAAAATTTAGGGTCACGCTGTGTACCCCCTAAATGACCTATAATTATTTCCTGTGGTAGGGTACACTATTACCCTGTAATATAATACGTGGTCCTATTTAAAAATTATAGGTCAATATTAAGGTCCGATACCGTGCCGTTAGTTAACATAGAAAAATGTCTTTGAATTTTTAAAGCATTTTAGAACGCTTATTTCCTCATTTTAAGCTTCTCAGACCACTTCACTTCGCATAGGCAAACATAGTAAACTTTAGGGTCACGCTGTGTACCCCCTAATTGACCTATAATTATTTCCTGTGGTAGGGTACTCTATTACCCTGTAATATAATACCTGGTCCAATTTAAATATTATGGGTCAATATTAAGGTCTGATATTGCGCCTTGCGTTAGTTAACCATTGAAAGATGTCTTTGATTTTTTAAAGCATTTTAGAACGCTTATTTCTTCATTTTAAGCTTCTCAGAACACTCTATTTCGCATAGGCATACATAGTAAACTTTAGGGTCACGCTGTGTACCCCCTAATTGAAATATAATTATTTCCTGTTGTAGGGTACACTATTACCCTGTAATATAATACCTGGTCCAATTTAAATATTATGGTTCCATATTAAGGTCTGATATCGCGCCTTGCGTTAGTTAACATAGAAAAATGTCTTTGAATTTTTAAAGCATTTTAGAACGCTTATTTCCTCATTTTAAGCTTCTCGGAACACTTTATTTCGCATAGGCATACATAGTAAACTTTAGGGGCACGCTGTGTACCCCCCTAATTGACCTATAATTATTTCCTGTGGTAGGGTACACTATTACCCTGTAATATAATACCTGGTCCAATTTAAATATTATGGGTCAATATTAAGGTCTGATATCGCGCCTTGCGTTGATTAACCATTGAAAGATGTCTTTGAATTTTTAAAGCATTTTAGAACGCTTATTTCTTCATTTTAAGCTTCTCAAAACATTTTATTTTGCATAGGCATACATAGTAAAATTTAGGGTCACGCTGTGTTCCCCCTAAATGACCTATAATTATTTCCTGTGGTAGGGTACACTATTTCCCTGTAATATAATACGTGGTCCAATTTAAAAATTATAGGTCAATATTAAGGTCCGATACCGTGCCGTTAGTTAACATAGAAAAATGTCTTTGAATTTTTAAAGCATTTTAGAACGCTTATTTCCTCATTTTAAGCTTCTCAGAACACTTTATTTTGCATAGGAATACATAGTAAACTTTAGGGTCACGCTGTGTACCCCCTAATTGACCTATAATTATTTCTTGCTGTAGGGTACACTATTACCCTGTAATATAATACGTGGTCCAATTTAAAAATTATAGGTCAATATTAAGGTCCGATACCGAGCCGTTAGTTAACATAGAAAAGTGTCTTCGAATTTCCTTGTTTTAATGCACAATTTAAAATATACAAAGTGTACCCCCTAATTGACCTATAATTATTTCCTGTTTTAGGGTACACTATTACCCTGTAATATAACACCTGGGCCAATTTAAATATTTTGGGTCAATATTAAGGTATGATATTGCGCCTTGCGTTAGTTAACCATTGAAAGATGTCTTTGAATTTTTAAAGCATTTTAGAACGCTTATTTCCTCATTTTAAGCTTCTCGGAACACTTTATTTCGCATAGGCATACATAGTAAACTTTAGGGGCACGCTGTGTACCTCCTAATTGACCTATAATTATTTCCTGTGGTAGGGTACACTATTACCCTGTAATATAATACCTGGGCCAATTTACATATTATGGGTCAATATTAAGGTCTGATATCGCGCCTTGCGTTGATTAACCATTGAAAGATGTCTTTGAATTTTTAAAGCATTTTAGAACGCTTATTTCTTCATTTTAAGCTTCTCAAAACATTTTATTTCGCATAGGCATACATAGTAAAATTTAGGGTCACGCTGTGTACCCCCTAAATGACCTATAATTATTTCCTGTGGTAGGGTACACTATTACCCTGTAATATAATACGTGGTCCAATTTAAAAATTATAGGTCAATATTAAGGTCCGATACCGTGCCGTTAGTTAACATAGAAAAATGTCTTTGAATTTTTAAAGCATTTTAGAACGCTTATTTCCTCATTTTAAGCTTCTCAGAACACTTTACTTCGCATAGGCAAACATAGTAAACTTTAGGGTCACGCTGTGTACCCCCTAATTGACCTATAATTATTTCCTGTGGTAGGGTACACTATTACCCTGTAATATAATACCTGGTCCAATTTAAATATTATGGGTCAATATTAAGGTCTGATATTGCGCCTTGCGTTAGTTAACCATTGAAAGATGTCTTTGAATTTTTAAAGCACTTTAGAACGCTTATTTCTTCATTTTAAGCTTCTCAGAACACTTTATTTCGCATAGGCATACATAGTAAACTTTAGGGTCACTCTGTGTACCCCCTAATTGACCTATAATTATTTCCTGTGGTAGGGTACACTATAACCCTGTAATATAATACGTGGTCCAATTTAAAAATTATAGGTCAATATTAAGGTCCGATACCGTACCGTTAGTTAACATAGAAAAATGTCTTTGAATTTTTAAAGCATTTTAGAACGCTTATTTCCTCATTTTAAGCTTCTCAGAACACTTTATTTTGCATAGGAATACATAGTAAACTTTAGGGTCACGCTGTGTACCCCCTAATTGACCTATAATTATTTCCTGCTGTAGGGTACACTATTACCCTGTAATATAATACCTGGTCCAATTTAAATATTATGGGTCAATATTAAGGTCTGATATCGCGCCTTGCGTTCATTAACCATTGAAAGATATCTTTGAATTTTTAAAGCATTTTAGAACGCTTATTTCTTCATTTTAAGCTTCTCAAAACATTTTATTTCGCATAGGCATACATAGTAAAATTTAGGGTCACGCTGTGTACCCCCTAAATGACCTATAATTATTTCCTGTGGTAGGGTACACTATTACCCTGTAATATAATACGTGGTCCAATTTAAAATTTATAGGTCAATATTAAGGTCCGATACCGTGCCGTTAGTTAACATAGAAAAATGTCTTTGAATTTTTAAAGCATTTTAGAACGCTTATTTCCTCATTTTAAGCTTCACAGAACACTTTATTTCGCATAGGCATACATAGTAAACTTTAGGGTCACGCTGTGTACCCCCTAATTGACCTATAATTATTTCCTGTGGTAGGGTACACTATTACCCTGTAATATAATACCTGGTCCAATTTAAATATTAAGGGTCAATATTAAGGTCTGATATTGCGCCTTGCGTTAGTTAACCATTGAAAGATGTCTTTGAATTTTTAAAGCATTTTAGAACGCTTATTTCTTCATTTTAAGCTTCTCAGAACACTTTATTTCGCATAGGCATACATAGTAAACTTTAGGTTCACTCTGTGTACCCCCTAATTGACCTATAATTATTTCCTGTGGTAGGGTACACTATAACCCTGTAATATAATACGTGGTCGTATTTAAAAATTATACGTCAATATTAAGGTCCGATACCGTACCGTTAGTTAACATAGAAAAATGTCTTTGAATTTTTAAAGCATTTTAGAACGCTTATTTCCTCATTTTAAGCTTCTCAGAACACTTTATTTTGCATAGGAATACATAGTAAACTTTAGGGTCACGCTGTGTACCCCCTAATTGACCTATAATTATTTCCTGCTGTAGGGTACACTATTACCCTGTAATATAATACCTGGTCCAATTTAAATATTATGGGTCAATATTAAGGTCTGATATTGCGCCTTGCGTTAGTTAACCATTGAAAGATGTCTTTGATTTTTTAAAGCATTTTAGAACGCTTATTTCTTCATTTTAAGCTTCTCAAAACATTTTATTTCGCATAGGCATACATAGTAAAATTTAGGGTCACATTGTGTACCCCCTAAATGACCTATAATTATTTCCTGTGGTAGGGTACACTATTACCCTGTAATATAATACGTGGTCCAATTTAAAAATTATAGGTCAATATTAAGGTCCGATACCGTGCCGTTAGTTAACATAGAAAAATGTCTTTGAATTTTTAAAGCATTTTAGAACGCTTATTTCCTCATTTTAAGCTTCTCGGAACACTTTATTTCGCTTAGGCATACATAGTAAACTTTAGGGGCACGCTGTGTACCCCCTAATTGACCTATAATTATTTCCTGTGGTAGGGTACACTATTACCCTGTAATATAATACCTGGGCCAATTTAAATATTATGGGTCAATATTAAGGTCTGATATCGCGCCTTGCGTTGATTAACCATTGAAAGATGTCTTTGAATTTTTAAAGCATTTTAGAACGCTTATTTCTTCATTTTAAGCTTCTCAAAACATTTTATTTCGCATAGGCATACATAGTAAAATTTAGGGTCACGCTGTGTACCCCCTAAATGACCTATAATTATTTCCTGTGGTAGGGTACACTATTACCCTGTAATATAATACGTGGTCCAATTTAAAAATTATAGGTCAATATTAAGGTCCGATACCGTGCCGTTAGTTAACATAGAAAAATGTCTTTGAATTTTTAAAGCATTTTAGAACGCTTATTTCCTCATTTTAAGCTTCTCAGAACACTTTACTTCGCATAGGCAAACATAGTAAACTTTAGGGTCACGCTGTGTATCCCCTAATTGACCTATAATTATTTCCTGTGGTAGGGTACACTATTACCCTGTAATATAATACCTGGTCCAATTTAAATATTAAGGGTCAATATTAAGGTCTGATATTGCGCCTTGCGTTAGTTAACCATTGAAAGATGTCTTTGATTTTTTAAAGCATTTTAGAACGCTTATTTCTTCATTTTAAGCTTCTCAGAACACTCTATTTCGCATAGGCATACATAGTAAACTTTAGGGTCACGCTGTGTACCCCCTAATTGAAATATAATTATTTCCTGTTGTAGGGTACACTATTACCCTGTAATATAATACCTGGTCCAATTTAAATATTATGGTTCCATATTAAGGTCTGATATCGCGCCTTGCGTTAGTTAACATAGAAAAATGTCTTTGAATTTTTAAAGCATTTTAGAACGCTTATTTCCTCATTTTAAGCTTCTCGGAACACTTTATTTCGCATAGGCATACATAGTAAACTTTAGGGGCACGCTGTGTACCCCCTAATTGACCTATAATTATTTCCTGTGGTAGGGTACACTATTACCCTGTATTATAATACCTGGTCCAATTTAAATATTATGGGTCAATATTAAGGTCTGATATCGCGCCTTGCGTTGATTAACCATTGAAAGATGTCTTTGAATTTTTAAAGCATTTTAGAACGCTTATTTCTTCATTTTAAGCTTCTCAAAACATTTTATTTTGCATAGGCATACATAGTAAAATTTAGGGTCACGCTGTGTTCCCCCTAAATGACCTATAATTATTTCCTGTGGTAGGGTACACTATTACCCTGTAATATAATACGTGGTCCAATTTAAAAATTATAGGTCAATATTAAGGTCCGATACCGAGCCGTTAGTTAACATAGAAAAGTGTCTTCGAATTTCCTTGTTTTAATGCACTATTTAAAATATACAAAGTGTACCCCCTAATTGACCTATAATTATTTCCTGTTTTAGGGTACACTATTACCCTGTAATATAACACCTGGGCCAATTTAAATATTTTGGGTCAATATTAAGGTATGATATTGCGCCTTGCGTTAGTTAACCATTGAAAGATGTCTTTGAATTTTTAAAGCATTTTAGAACGCTTATTTCTTCATTTTAAGCTTCTCAAAACATTTTATTTCGCATAGGCATACATAGTAAAATTTAGGGTCACGCTGTGTACCCCCTAAATGACCTATAATTATTTCCTGTGGTAGGGTACACTATTACCCTGTAATATAATACCTGGTCCAATTTAAATATTATGGGTCAATATTAAGGTCTGATATTGCGCCTTGCGTTAGTTAACCATTGAAAGATGTCTTTGAATTTTTAAAGCACTTTAGAACGCTTATTTCTTCATTTTAAGCTTCTCAGAACACTTTATTTCGCATAGGCATACATAGTAAACTTTAGGGTCACTCTGTGTACCCCCTAATTGACCTATAATTATTTCCTGTGGTAGGGTACACTATAACCCTGTAATATAATACGTGGTCCAATTTAAAAATTATAGGTCAATATTAAGGTCCGATACCGTACCGTTAGTTAACATAGAAAAATGTCTTTGAATTTTTAAAGCATTTTAGAACGCTTATTTCCTCATTTTAAGCTTCTCAGAACACTTTATTTTGCATAGGAATACATAGTAAACTTTAGGGTCACGCTGTGTACCCCCTAATTGACCTATAATTATTTCCTGCTGTAGGGTACACTATTACCCTGTAATATAATACCTGGTCCAATTTAAATATTATGGGTCAATATTAAGGTCTGATATCGCGCCTTGCGTTCATTAACCATTGAAAGATATCTTTGAATTTTTAAAGCATTTTAGAACGCTTATTTCTTCATTTTAAGCTTCTCAAAACATTTTATTTCGCATAGGCATACATAGTAAAATTTAGGGTCACGCTGTGTACCCCATAAATGACCTATAATTATTTCCTGTGGTAGGGTACACTATTACCCTGTAATATAATACGTGGTCCAATTTAAAATTTATAGGTCAATATTAAGGTCCGATACCGTGCCGTTAGTTAACATAGAAAAATGTCTTTGAATTTTTAAAGCATTTTAGAACGCTTATTTCCTCATTTTAAGCTTCACAGAACACTTTATTTCGCATAGGCATACATAGTAAACTTTAGGGTCACGCTGTGTACCCCCTAATTGACCTATAATTATTTCCTGTGGTAGGGTACACTATTACCCTGTAATATAATAACTGGTCCAATTTAAATATTAAGGGTCAATATTAAGGTCTGATATTGCGCCTTGCGTTAGTTAACCATTGAAAGATGTCTTTGAATTTTTAAAGCATTTTAGAACGCTTATTTCTTCATTTTAAGCTTCTCAGAACACTTTATTTCGCATAGGCATACATAGTAAACTTTAGGTTCACTCTGTGTACCCCCTAATTGACCTATAATTATTTCCTGTGGTAGGGTACACTATAACCCTGTAATATAATACGTGGTCGTATTTAAAAATTATACGTCAATATTAAGGTCCGATACCGTACCGTTAGTTAACATAGAAAAATGTCTTTGAATTTTTAAAGCATTTTAGAACGCTTATTTCCTCATTTTAAGCTTCTCAGAACACTTTATTTTGCATAGGAATACATAGTAAACTTTAGGGTCACGCTGTGTACCCCCTAATTGACCTATAATTATTTCCTGCTGTAGGGTACACTATTACCCTGTAATATAATACCTGGTCCAATTTAAATATTATGGGTCAATATTAAGGTCTGATATTGCGCCTTGCGTTAGTTAACCATTGAAAGATGTCTTTGATTTTTTAAAGCATTTTAGAACGCTTATTTCTTCATTTTAAGCTTCTCAAAACATTTTATTTCGCATAGGCATACATAGTAAAATTTAGGGTCACATTGTGTACCCCCTAAATGACCTATAATTATTTCCTGTGGTAGGGTACACTATTACCCTGTAATATAATACGTGGTCCAATTTAAAAATTATAGGTCAATATTAAGGTCCGATACCGTGCCGTTAGTTAACATAGAAAAATGTCTTTGAATTTTTAAAGCATTTTAGAACGCTTATTTCCTCATTTTAAGCTTCTCGGAACACTTTATTTCGCTTAGGCATACATAGTAAACTTTAGGGGCACGCTGTGTACCCCCTAATTGACCTATAATTATTTCCTGTGGTAGGGTACACTATTACCCTGTAATATAATACCTGGGCCAATTTAAATATTATGGGTCAATATTAAGGTCTGATATCGCGCCTTGCGTTGATTAACCATTGAAAGATGTCTTTGAATTTTTAAAGCATTTTAGAACGCTTATTTCTTCATTTTAAGCTTCTCAAAACATTTTATTTCGCATAGGCATACATAGTAAAATTTAGGGTCACGCTGTGTACCCCCTAAATGACCTATAATTATTTCCTGTGGTAGGGTACACTATTACCCTGTAATATAATACGTGGTCCAATTTAAAAATTATAGGTCAATATTAAGGTCCGATACCGTGCCGTTAGTTAACATAGAAAAATGTCTTTGAATTTTTAAAGCATTTTAGAACGCTTATTTCCTCATTTTAAGTTTCTCAGAACACTTTACTTCGCATAGGCAAACATAGTAAACTTTAGGGTCACGCTGTGTATCCCCTAATTGACCTATAATTATTTCCTGTGGTAGGGTACACTATTACCCTGTAATATAATACCTGGTCCAATTTAAATATTAAGGGTCAATATTAAGGTCTGATATTGCGCCTTGCGTTAGTTAACCATTGAAAGATGTCTTTGATTTTTTAAAGCATTTTAGAACGCTTATTTCTTCATTTTAAGCTTCTCAGAACACTCTATTTCGCATAGGCATACATAGTAAACTTTAGGGTCACGCTGTGTACCCCCTAATTGAAATATAATTATTTCCTGTTGTAGGGTACACTATTACCCTGTAATATAATACCTGGTCCAATTTAAATATTATGGTTCCATATTAAGGTCTGATATCGCGCCTTGCGTTAGTTAACATAGAAAAATGTCTTTGAATTTTTAAAGCATTTTAGAACGCTTATTTCCTCATTTTAAGCTTCTCGGAACACTTTATTTCGCATAGGCATACATAGTAAACTTTAGGGGCACGCTGTGTACCCCCTAATTGACCTATAATTATTTCCTGTGGTAGGGTACACTATTACCCTGTATTATAATACCTGGTCCAATTTAAATATTATGGGTCAATATTAAGGTCTGATATCGCGCCTTGCGTTGATTAACCATTGAAAGATGTCTTTGAATTTTTAAAGCATTTTAGAACGCTTATTTCTTCATTTTAAGCTTCTCAAAACATTTTATTTTGCATAGGCATACATAGTAAAATTTAGGGTCACGCTGTGTTCCCCCTAAATGACCTATAATTATTTCCTGTGGTAGGGTACACTATTACCCTGTAATATAATACGTGGTCCAATTTAAAAATTATAGGTCAATATTAAGGTCCGATACCGAGCCGTTAGTTAACATAGAAAAGTGTCTTCGAATTTCCTTGTTTTAATGCACTATTTAAAATATACAAAGTGTACCCCCTAATTGACCTATAATTATTTCCTGTTTTAGGGTACACTATTACCCTGTAATATAACACCTGGGCCAATTTAAATATTTTGGGTCAATATTAAGGTATGATATTGCGCCTTGCGTTAGTTAACCATTGAAAGATGTCTTTGAATTTTTAAAGCATTTTAGAACGCTTATTTCTTCATTTTAAGCTTCTCAAAACATTTTATTTCGCATAGGCATACATAGTAAAATTTAGGGTCACGCTGTGTACCCCCTAAATGACCTATAATTATTTCCTGTGGTAGGGTACACTATTACCCTGTAATATAATACGTGGTCCAATTTAAAAATTATAGGTCAATATTAAGGTCCGATACCGTGCCGTTAGTTAACATAGAAAAATGTCTTTGAATTTTTAAAGCATTTTAGAACGCTTATTTCCTCATTTTAAGCTTCTCAGAACACTTTATTTCGCATAGGCATACATAGTAAGTTCTTTAGGGTCACGCTGTGTACCCCCTAATTGACCTATAATTATTTCCTGTGGTAGGGTACACTATTACCCTGTAATATAATACCTGGTCCAATTTAAATATTATGGGTCAATATTAAGGTCTGATATTGCGCCTTGCGTTGGTTAACCATTGAAAGATGTCTTTGAATTTTTAAAGCATTTTAGAACGCTTATTTCTTCATTTTAAGCTACTCAAAACATTTTATTTCGCATAGGCATACATAGTAAAATTTAGGGTCACGCTGTGTACCCCCTAAATGACCTATAATTACTTCCTGTTTTAGGGTACACTATTACCCTGTAATATAATACCTGGTCAAATTTAAAAATTATAGGTCAATATTAAGGTCCGATACCGTGCCGTTAGTTAACATAGAAAAATGTCTTTGAATTTTTAAAGCATTTTAGAACGCTTATTTCCTCATTTTAAGCTTCTCAGAACACTTTATTTCGCATAGGCATACATAGTAAGTTCTTTAGGGTCACGCTGTGTGCCCCCTAATTGACCTATAATTACTTCCTGTTTTAGGGTACACTATTACCCTGTAATATAATACCTGGTCCAATTTAAATATTATGGGTCAATATTAAGGTCTGATATTGCGCCTTGCGTTAGTTAACCATTGAAAGATGTCTTTGAATTTTTAAAGCATTTTAGAACGCTTATTTCTTCATTTTAAGCTTCTCAGAACACTTTATTTCGCATAGGCATACATAGTAAACTTTAGGGTCACTCTGTGTACCCCCTAATTGACCTATAATTATTTCCTGTGGTAGGGTACACTATAACCCTGTAATATAATACGTGGTCCAATTTAAAAATTATAGGTCAATATTAAGGTCCGATACCGTACCGTTAGTTAACATAGAAAAATGTCTTTGAATTTTTAAAGCATTTTAGAACGCTTATTTCCTCATTTTAAGCTTCTCAGAACACTTTATTTTGCATAGGAATACATAGTAAACTTTAGGGTCACGCTGTGTACCCCCTAATTGACCTATAATTATTTCCTGCTGTAGGGTACACTATTACCCTGTAATATAATACCTGGTCCAATTTAAATATTATGGGTCAATATTAAGGTCTGATATCGCGCCTTGCGTTCATTAACCATTGAAAGATATCTTTGAATTTTTAAAGCATTTTAGAACGCTTATTTCTTCATTTTAAGCTTCTCAAAACATTTTATTTCGCATAGGCATACATAGTAAAATTTAGGGTCACGCTGTGTACCCCCTAAATGACCTATAATTATTTCCTGTGGTAGGGTACACTATTACCCTGTAATATAATACGGGGTCCAATTTAAAATTTATAGGTCAATATTAAGGTCCGATACCGTGCCGTTAGTTAACATAGAAAAATGTCTTTGAATTTTTAAAGCATTTTAGAACGCTTATTTCCTCATTTTAAGCTTCTCAGAACACTTTATTTCGCATAGGCATACATAGTAAACTTTAGGGTCACGCTGTGTACCCCCTAATTGACCTATAATTATTTCCTGTGGTAGGGTACACTATTACCCTGTAATATAATACCTGGTCCAATTTAAATATTATGGGTCAATATTAAGGTCTGATATTGCGCCTTGCGTTAGTTAACCATTGAAAGATGTCTTTGAATTTTTAAAGCATTTTAGAACGCTTATTTCTTCATTTTAAGCTTCTCAGAACACTTTATTTCGCATAGGCATACATAGTAAACTTTAGGTTCACTCTGTGTACCCCCTAATTGACCTATAATTATTTCCTGTGGTAGGGTACACTATAACCCTGTAATATAATACGTGGTCCTATTTAAAAATTATACGTCAATATTAAGGTCCGATACCGTACCGTTAGTTAACATAGAAAAATGTCTTTGAATTTTTAAAGCATTTTAGAACGCTTATTTCCTCATTTTAAGCTTCTCAGAACACTTTATTTTGCATAGGAATACATAGTAAACTTTAGGGTCACGCAGTGTACCCCCTAATTGACCTATAATTATTTCCTGCTGTAGGGTACACTATTACCCTGTAATATAATACCTGGTCCAATTTAAATATTATGGGTCAATATTAAGGTCTGATATTGCGCCTTGCGTTAGTTAACCATTGAAAGATGTCTTTGATTTTTTAAAGCATTTTAGAACGCTTATTTCTTCATTTTAAGCTTCTCAAAACATTTTATTTCGCATAGGCATACATAGTAAAATTTAGGGTCACGTTGTGTACCCCCTAAATGACCTATAATTATTTCCTGCGGTAGGGTACACTATTACCCTGTAATATAATACGTGGTCCAATTTAAAAATTATAGGTCAATATTAAGGTCCGATACCGTGCCGTTAGTTAACATAGAAAAATGTCTTTGAATTTTTAAAGCATTTTAGAACGCTTATTTCCTCATTTTAAGCTTCTCGGAACACTTTATTTCGCTTAGGCATACATAGTAAACTTTAGGGGCACGCTGTGTACCCCCTAATTGACCTATAATTATTTCCTGTGGTAGGGTACACTATTACCCTGTAATATAATACCTAGGCCAATTTAAATATTATGGGTCAATATTAAGGTCTGATATTGCGCCTTGCGTTAGTTAACCATTGAAAGATGTCTTTGATTTTTTAAAGCATTTTAGAACGCTTATTTCTTCATTTTAAGCTTCTCAGAACACTCTATTTCGCATAGGCATACATAGTAAACTTTAGGGTCACGCTGTGTACCCCCTAATTGAAATATAATTATTTCCTGTTGTAGGGTACATTATTACCCTGTAATATAATACCTGGTCCAATTTAAATATTATGGTTCCATATTAAGGTCTGATATCGCGCCTTGCGTTAGTTAACATAGAAAAATGTCTTTGAATTTTTAAAGCATTTTAGAACGCTTATTTCCTCATTTTAAGCTTCTCGGAACACTTTATTTCGCATAGGCATACATAGTAAACTTTAGGGGCACGCTGTGTACCCCCTAATTGACCTATAATTATTTCCTGTGGTAGGGTACACTATTACCCTGTAATATAATACGTGGTCCAATTTAAAAATTATAGGTCAATATTAAGGTCCGATACCTTGCCGTTAGTTAACATAGAAAAGTGTCTTCGAATTTCCTTGTTTTAATGCACTATTTAAAATATACATAGTGTACCCCCTAATTGACCTATAATTATTTCCTGTGGTAGGGTACACTATTACCCTGTAATATAATACCTGGTCCAATTTAAATATTATAGGTCAATATTAAGGTCTGATATTGCGCCTTGCGTTAGTTAACTATTGAAAGATGTCTTTATATTTTTAAAGCATTTTAGAACGCTTATTTCTTCATTTTAAGCTTCTCAGAACACTTTATTTCGCATAGGCATACATAGTAAACTTTAGGGTCACTCTGTGTACCCCCTAATTGACCTATAATTATTTCCTGTGGTAGGGTACACTATAACTCTGTAATATAATACGTGGTCCAATTTAAAAATTATAGGTCAATATTAAGGTCCGATACCGTACCGTTAGTTAACATAGAAAAATGTCTTTGAATTTTTAAAACATTTTAGAACACTTATTTCCTCATTTTAAGCTTCTCAGAACACTTTATTTTGCATAGGCATACATAGTAAATTTTAGGGTCACGCTGTGTACCATCTAATTGACCTATAATTATTTCCTGAGGTAGGGTACACTATTTCCCTGTAATATAATACCTGGTCCAATTTAAATATTATGGGTCAATATTAAGGTCTGATATTGCGCCTTGCGTTAGTTAACCATTGAAAGATGTCTTTGAATTTTTTAAGCATTTTAGAACGCTTATTTCTTCATTTTAAGCTTCTCAAAACATTTTTATTTCGCATAGGCATACATAGTAAAATTTAGGGTCACGCTGTGTACCCCCTAAATGACCTATAATTATTTCCTGTGGTAGGGTACACTATTACCTTGTAATATAATACGTGGTCCAATTTAAAAATTATAGGTCAATATTAAGGTCCGATACCGTGCCGTTAGTTGACATAGAAAAATGTCTTTGAATTTTTAAAGCATTTTAGAACGCTTATTTCCTCATTTTAAGCTTCTCAGAACACTTTATTTCGCATAGGCATACATAGTAAACTTTAGGGTCACGCTGTGTACCATCTAATTGACCTATAATTATTTCCTGCGGTAGGGTACACTATTACCCTGTAATATAATACCTGGTCCAATTTAAATATTATGGGTCAATATTAAGGTCTGACATTGCGCCTTGCGTTAGTTAAGCATTGAAAGATGTCTTTGAATTTTTAAAGCATTTTAGAACGCTTATTTCCTCATTTTAAGCTTCTCAGAACACTTTATTTCGCATAGGCATACATAGTCAACTTTAGGGTCACGCTGTGTACCATCTAATTGACCTATAATTATTTCCTGTGGTAGGGTACACTATTACCCTGTAATATAATACGTGGTCCAATTTAAAAATTATAAGTCAATATTAAGGTCCGATACCGTGCCGTTAGTTGACATAGAAAAATGTCTTTGAATTTTTAAAGCTTTTTAGAACGCTTATTTCCTCATTTTAAGCTTCTCAGAACACTTTATTTCGCATAGGCATACATAGTAAACTTTAGGGTCACGCTGTGTACCATCTAATTGACCCATAATTATTTTCTGTGGAAGGGTACACTATTACCCTGTAATATAATACCTGGTTCTATTTAAATATTATGGGTCAATATTAAGGTCTGATATTGCGCCTTGCGTTAGTTAACCATTGAAAGATGTCTTTGAATTTTTAAAGCATTTTAGAACGCTTATTTCTTCATTTTAAGCTTCTCAGAACACTCTATTTCGCATAGGCATACATAGTAAACTTTAGGGTCACGCTGTGTACCCCCTAATTGACCTATAATTATTTCCTGTTGTAGGATACACTATTACCCTGTAATATAATACCTGGTCCAATTTAAATATTATGGTTCCATATTAAGGTCTGATATCGCGCCTTGAGTTAGTTAACCATTGAAAGATGTCTTTGAATTTTTAAAGCATTTTAGAACGCTTATTTCTTCATTTTAAGCTTCTCAGAACACTTTATTTCGCATAGGCATACATAGTAAACTTTAGGGTCACGCTGTGTACCCCCTAATTGACCTGTAATTATTTTCCGTGGTAGGGTACACTATCACCCTGTAATATAATACGTGGTCCAATTTAAAAATTTTATGTCAATATTAAGGTCCGATACCGTGCCGTTAGTTAATATAGAAAAGAGTCTTCGAATTTCCTTGTTTTAATGCACTATTTAAAATACACATAGTGTACCCCCTAATTGACCTATAATTATTTCCTGTTGTAGGGTACACTATTACCCTGTAATATAATACCTGGTCCAATTTAAATATTATGGTTCCATATTAAGGTCTGATATCGCGCCTTGCGTTAGTTAACCATTGAAAGATGTCTTTGAATTTTTAAAGCATTTTAGAACGCTTATTTCTTTATTTTAAGCTTCTGAGAACACTCTATTTCGCATAGGCATACATAGTAAAATTTAGGGTCACGCTGTGTACCCCCTAAATGACCTATAAATATTTCCTGTGGTAGGGTACACTATTACCCTGTAATATAATACGTGGTCCAATTTAAAAATTATAGGTCAATATTAAGGTCCGATACCGTGCCGTTAGTTAACATAGAAAAATGTCTTTGAATTTTTAAAGCATTTTAGAACGCTTATTTCCTAATTTTAAGCTTCTCAGAACACTTTATTTCGCATAGGCATACATAGTAAACTTTAGGGTCACGCTGTGTACCATCTAATTGACCTATAATTATTTCCTGCGGTAGGGTACACTATTACCCTGTAATATAATACCTGGTCCAATTTAAATATTATGGTTCCATATTAAGGTCTGATATCGCGCCTTGAGTTAGTTAACCATTGAAAGATGTCTTTGAATTTTTAAAGCATTTTAGAACGCTTATTTCCTCATTTTAAGCTTCTCAGAACACTTTATTTCGCATAGGCATACATAGTAAACTTTAGGGTCACGCTGTGTACCATCTAATTTACCTATAATTACTTCCAGCGGTAGGGTACACTATTACCTTGTAATATAATACCTGGTCCAATTTAAATATTATAGGTCAATATTAAGGTCTGATATTGCGCCTTGCGTTAGTTAAGCATTGAAAGATGTCTTTGAATTTTTAAAGCATTTTAGAACGCTTATTTCCTCATTTTAAGCTTCTCAGAACACTTTATTTCGCATAGGCATACATAGTAAACTTTAGGGTCACGCTGTGTACCATCTAATTGACCTATAATTATTTTCTGTGGTAGGGTACACAATTACCCTGTAATATAATACCTGGTCCAATTTAAATATTATGGGTTAATATTAAGGTCTGATATTGCGCCTTGCGTTAGTTAACCATTGAAAGATGTCTTTGAATTTTTAAAGCATTTTAGAACGCTTATTTCCTCATTTTAAGCTTCTCAGAACACTTTATTTTGCATAGGCATACATAGTAAATTTTAGGGTCACGCTGTGTACCATCTAATTGACCTATAATTATTTCCTGTGGTAGGGTACACTATTTCCCTGTAATATAATACCTGGTCCAATTTAAATATTATGGGTCAATATTAAGGTCTGATATTGCGCCTTGCGTTAGTTAACCATTGAAAGATGTCTTTGAATTTTTAAAGCATTTTAGAACGCTTATTTCTTCATTTTAAGCTTCTCAAAACATTTTTATTTCGCATAGGCATACATAGTAAAATTTAGGGTCACGCTGTGTACCCCCTAAATGACCTATAATTATTTCCTGTGGTAGGGTACACTATTACCTTGTAATATAATACCTGGTCCAATTTAAATATTATAGGTCAATATTAAGGTCTGATATTGCGCCTTGCGTTAGTTAAGCATTGAAAGATGTCTTTGAATTTTTAAAGCATTTTAGAACGCTTATTTCCTCATTTTAAGCTTCTCAGAACACTTTATTTCGCATAGGCATACATAGTAAACTTTAGGGTCACGCTGTGTACCATCTAATTGACCTATAATTATTTTCTGTGGTAGGGTACACAATTACCCTGTAATATAATACCTGGTCCAATTTAAATATTATGGGTTAATATTAAGGTCTGATATTGCGCCTTGCGTTAGTTAACCATTGAAAGATGTCTTTGAATTTTTAAAGCATTTTAGAACGCTTATTTCCTCATTTTAAGCTTCTCAGAACACTTTATTTTGCATAGGCATACATAGTAAATTTTAGGGTCACGCTGTGTACCATCTAATTGACCTATAATTATTTCCTGTGGTAGGGTACACTATTTCCCTGTAATATAATACCTGGTCCAATTTAAATATTATGGGTCAATATTAAGGTCTGATATTGCGCCTTGCGTTAGTTAACCATTGAAAGATGTCTTTGAATTTTTAAAGCATTTTAGAACGCTTATTTCTTCATTTTAAGCTTCTCAAAATATTTTTATTTCGCATAGGCATACATAGTAAAATTTAGGGTCACGCTGTGTACCCCCTAAATGACCTATAATTATTTCCTGTGGTAGGGTACACTATTACCTTGTAATATAATACGTGGTCCAATTTAAAAATTATAGGTCAATATTAAGGTCCGATACCGTGCCGTTAGTTGACATAGAAAAATGTCTTTGAATTTTTAAAGCATTTTAGAACGCTTATTTCCTCATTTTAAGCTTCTCAGAACACTTTATTTCGCATAGGCATACATAGTAAACTTTAGGGTCACGCTGTGTACCATCTAATTGACCTATAATTATTTCCTGTGGTAGGGTACACTATTACCCTGTAATATAATACGTGGTCCAATTTAAAAATTATAAGTCAATATTAAGGTCCGACACCGTGCCGTTAGTTGACATAGAAAAATGTCTTTGAATTTTTAAAGCATTTTAGAACGCTTATTTCCTCATTTTAAGCTTCTCAGAACACTTTATTTCGCATAGGCATACATAGTAAACTTTAGGGTCACGCTGTGTACCATCTAATTGACCCATAATTATTTTCTGTGGTAGGGTACACTATTACCCTGTAATATAATACCTGGTCCAATTTAAATATTATGGGTCAATATTAAGGTCTGATATTGCGCCTTGCGTTAGTTAACCATTGAAAGATGTCTTTGAATTTTTAAAGCATTTTAGAACGCTTATTTCTTCATTTTAAGCTTCTCAGAACACTCTATTTCGCATAGGCATAAATAGTAAACTTTAGGGTCACGCTGTGTACCCCCTAATTGACCTATAATTATTTCCTGTTGTAGGATACACTATTACCCTGTAATATAATACCTGGTCCAATTTAAATATTATGGTTCCATATTAAGGTCTGATATCGCGCCTTGAGTTAGTTAACCATTGAAAGATGTCTTTGAATTTTTAAAGCATTTTAGAACGCTTATTTCTTCATTTTAAGCTTCTCAGAACACTTTATTTCGCATAGGCATACATAGTAAACTTTAGGGTCACGCTGTGTACCCCCTAATTGACCTGTAATTATTTTCCGTGGTAGGGTACACTATCACCCTGTAATATAATACGTGGTCCAATTTAAAAATTTTATGTCAATATTAAGGTCCGATACCGTGCCGTTAGTTAACATAGAAAAGAGTCTTCGAATTTCCTTGTTTTAATGCACTATTTAAAATACACATAGTGTACCCCCTAATTGACCTATAATTATTTCCTGTTGTAGGGTACACTATTACCCTGTAATATAATACCTGGTCCAATTTAAATATTATGGTTCCATATTAAGGTCTGATATCGCGCCTTGCGTTAGTTAACCATTGAAAGATGTCTTTGAATTTTTAAAGCATTTTAGAACGCTTATTTCTTTATTTTAAGCTTCTGAGAACACTCTATTTCGCATAGGCATACATAGTAAAATTTAGGGTCACGCTGTGTACCCCCTAAATGACCTATAATTATTTCCTGTGGTAGGGTACACTATTACCCTGTAATATAATACGTGGTCCAATTTAAAAATTATAGGTCAATATTAAGGTCCGATACCGTGCCGTTAGTTAACATAGAAAAATGTCTTTGAATTTTTAAAGCATTTTAGAACGCTTATTTCCTCATTTTAAGCTTCTCAGAACACTTTATTTCGCATAGGCATACATAGTAAACTTTAGGGTCACGCTGTGTACCATCTAATTGACCTATAATTATTTTCTGTGGTAGGATACACTATTACCCTGTAATATAATACCTGGTCCAATTTAAATATTATCGTTCCATATTAAGGTCTGATATCGCGCCTTGAGTTAGTTAACCATTGAAAGATGTCTTTGAATTTTTAAAGCATTTTAGAACGCTTATTTCCTCATTTTAAGCTTCTCAGAACACTTTATTTCGCATAGGCATACGTAGTAAACTTTAGGGTCACGCTGTGTACCATCTAATTTACCTATAATTACTTCCAGCGGTAGGGTACACTATTACCCTGTAATATAATACCTGGTCCAATTTAAATATTATAGGTCAATATTAAGGTCTGATATTGCGCCTTGCGTTAGTTAAGCATTGAAAGATGTCTTTGAATTTTAAAAGCATTTTAGAACGCTTATTTCCTCATTTTAAGCTTCTCAGAACACTTTATTTCGCATAGGCATACATAGTAAACTTTAGGGTCACGCTGTGTACCATCTAATTGACCTATAATTATTTTCTGTGGTAGGGTACACAATTACCCTGTAATATAATACCTGGTCCAATTTAAATATTATGGGTTAATATTAAGGTCTGATATTGCGCCTTGCGTTAGTTAACCATTGAAAGATGTCTTTGAATTTTTAAAGCATTTTAGAACGCTTATTTCTACCTTTTTAAGCTTCTCAGAACACTTTATTTCGCATAGGCATACATAGTAAACTTTAGGGTCACGCTGTGTACCCCCTAATTGACCTGTAATTATTTTCCGTGGTAGGGTACACTATCACCCTGTAATATAATACGTGGTCCAATTTAAAAATTTTATGTCAATATTAAGGTCCGATACCGTGCCGTTAGTTAACATAGAAAAGAGTCTTCGAATTTCCTTGTTTTAATGCACTATTTAAAATACACATAGTGTACCCCCTAATTGACCTATAATTATTTCCTGTTGTAGGGTACACTATTACCCTGTAATATAATACCTGGTCCAATTTAAATATTATGGTTCCATATTAAGGTCTGATATCGCGCCTTGCGTTAGTTAACCATTGAAAGATGTCTTTGAATTTTTAAAGCATTTTAGAACGCTTATTTCTTTATTTTAAGCTTCTCAGAACACTCTATTTCGCATAGGCATACATAGTAAACTTTAGGGTCACGCTGTGTACCCCCTAATTGACATATAATTATTTCCTGTGGTAGGGTACACTATAACTCTGTAATATAATACGTGGTCCAATTTAAAAATTATAGGTCAATATTAAGGTCCGATACCGTACCGTTAGTTAACATAGAAAAATGTCTTTGAATTTTTAAAACATTTTAGAACGCTTATTTCCTCATTTTAAGCTTCTCAGAACACTTTATTTTGCATAGGAATACATAGTAAACTTTAGGGTCACACTGTGTACCCCCTAATTGACCTATAATTATTTCCTGCTGTAGGGTACACTATTACCCTGTAATATAATACCTGGTCCAATTTAAATATTATGGGTCAATATTAAGGTCTGATATCGCGCCTTGCATTGATTAACCATTGAAAGATGTCTTTTAAATTTTAAAGCATTTTAGAACGCTTATTTCTTCATTTTAAGCTTCTCAAAACATTTTATTTCGCATAGGCATACATAGCAAAATTTAGGGTCACGCTGTGTACCCCCTAAATGACCTATAATTATTTCCTGTGGTAGGGTACACTATTACCCTGTAATATAATACGTGGTCCAATTTAAAAATTATATGTCAATATTAAGGTCCGATACCGTGCCGTTAGTTAACATAGAAAAATGTCTTTGAATTTTTAAAGCATTTTAGAACGCTTATTTCCTCATTTTAAGCTTCTCAGAACACTTTATTGTGCATAGGCATACATAGTAAACTTTAGGGTCACGCTGTGTACCATCTAATTGACCTATAATTATTTCCTGTGGTAGGGTACACTATTTCCCTGTAATATAATACCTGGTCCAATTTAAATATTATGGGTCAATATTAAGGTCTGATATTGCGCCTTGCGTTAGTTAACCATTGAAAGATGTCTTTGAATTTTTAAAGCATTTTAGAACGCTTATTTCTTCATTTTAAGCTTCTCAAAACATTTTTATTTCGCATAGGCATACATAGTAAAATTTAGGGTCACGCTGTGTACCCCCTAAATGACCTATAATTATTTCCTGTGGTAGGGTACACTATTACCTTGTAATATAATACGTGGTCCAATTTAAAAATTATAGGTCAATATTAAGGTCCGATACCGTGCCGTTAGTTGACATAGAAAAATGTCTTTGAATTTTTAAAGCATTTTAGAACGCTTATTTCCTCATTTTAAGCTTCTCAGAACACTTTATTTCGCATAGGCATACATAGTAAACTTTAGGGTCACGCTGTGTACCATCTAGTTGACCTATAATTATTTCCTGCGGTAGGGTACACTATTACCCTGTAATATAATACCTGGTCCAATTTAAATATTATGGGTCAATATTAAGGTCTGATATTGCGCCTTGCGTTAGTTAAGCATTGAAAGATGTCTTTGAATTTTTAAAGCATTTTAGAACGCTTATTTCCTCATTTTAAGCTTCTCAGAACACTTTATTTCGCATAGGCATACATAGTAAACTTTAGGGTCACGCTGTGTACCATCTAATTGACCTATAATTATTTTCTGTGGTAGGGTACACTATTACCCTGTAATATAATACCTGGTCCAATTTAAATATTATGGGTCAATATTAAATTCTGATATTGCGCCTTGCGTTAGTTAACCATTGAAAGATGTCTTTGAATTTTTAAAGCATTTCAGAACGCTTATTTCTTCATTTAAAGCTTCTCAAAACATTTTATTTCGCATAGGCATACATAGTAAACTTTAGGGTCACGCTGTGTACCCCCTAATTGACATATAATTATTTCCTGTGGTAAGAAACACTATAACCCTGTAATATAATACGTGGTCCAATTTAAAAATTATAGGTCAATATTAAGGTCCGATACCGTGCCGTTAGTTAACATAGAAAAGTGTCTTCGAATTTCCTTGTTTTAATGCACTATTTAAAATATACATAGTGTACCCCCTAATTGACCTATAATTATTTCCTGTGTTAGGGTACACTATTACCCTGTAATATAATACCTGGTCCAATTTAAATATTATAGGTCAATATTAAGGTCTGATATTGCGCCTTGCGTTAGTTAACCATTGAAAGATGTCTTTATATTTTTAAAGCATTTTAGAACGCTTATTTCTTCATTTTAAGCTTCTCAGAACACTTTATTTCGCATAGGCATACATAGTAAACTTTAGGGTCACTCTGTGTACCCCCTAATTGACCTATAATTATTTCCTGTTGTAGGGTACACTATAACTCTGTAATATAATACGTGGTCCAATTTAAAAATTATAGGTCAATATTAAGGTCCGATACCGTACCGTTAGTTAACATAGAAAAATGTCTTTGAATTTTTAAAACATTTTAGAACACTTATTTCCTCACTTTAAGCTTCTCAGAACACTTTATTTTGCATAGGAATACATAGTAAATTTTAGGGTCACGCTGTGTACCATCTAATTGACCTATAATTATTTCCTGTGGTAGGGTACACTATTTCCCTGTAATATAATACCTGGTCCAATTTAAATATTATGGGTCAATATTAAGGTCTGATATTGCGCCTTGCGTTAGTTAACCATTGAAAGATGTCTTTGAATTTTTAAAGCATTTTAGAACGCTTATTTCTTCATTTTAAGCTTCTCAAAACATTTTTATTTCGCATAGGCATACATAGTAAAATTTAGGGTCACGCTGTGTACCCCCTAAATGACCTATAATTATTTCCTGTGGTAGGGTACACTATTACCTTGTAATATAATACGTGGTCCAATTTAAAAATTATAGGTCAATATTAAGGTCCGATACCGTGCCGTTAGTTGACATAGAAAAATGTCTTTGAATTTTTAAAGCATTTTAGAACGCTTATTTCCTCATTTTAAGCTTCTCAGAACACTTTATTTCGCATAGGCATACATAGTAAACTTTAGGGTCACGCTGTGTACCCGCTAATTGACCTGTAATTATTTTCCGTGGTAGGGTACACTATCACCCTGTAATATAATACGTGGTCCAATTTAAAAATTTTAAGTCAATATTAAGGTCCGATACCGTGCCGTTAGTTAACATAGAAAAGAGTCTTCGAATTTCCTTGTTTTAATGCACTATTTAAAATACACATAGTGTACCCCCTAATTGACCTATAATTATTTCCTGTTGTAGGGTACACTATTACCCTGTAATATAATACCTGGTCCAATTTAAATATTATGGTTCCATATTAAGGTCTGATATCGCGCCTTGCGTTAGTTAACCATTGAAAGATGTTTTTGAATTTTTAAAGCATTTTAGAACGCTTATTTCTTTATTTTAAGCTTCTCAGAACACTCTATTTCGCATAGGCATACATAGTAAACTTTAGGGTCACGCTGTGTACCCCCTAAGTGACCTATAATTATTTCCCGTGGTAGGGAACAATATTACCATGTAATATAATACGTGGTCCAATTTAAAAATTATAGGTCAATATTAAGGTACGATACCGTGCCGTTAGTTAACATAGAAAAGTGTCTTCGAATTTCCTTGTTTTAATGCACTATTTAAAATATACATAGTGTACCCCCTAATTGACCTATAATTATTTCCTGTGGTAGGGTACACTATTACCCTTTCATATAATACCTGGGCCAATTTAAATATTATGGGTCAATATTAAGGTCTGATATTGCGCCTTGCGTTAGTTAACCATTGAAAGATGTCTGAATTTTTAAAGCATTTTAGAACGCTTATTTCTTCATTTTAAGCTTCTCAGAACACTTTATTTCGCATAGGCATACATAGTAAACTTTAGGGTCACGCTGTGTACCCCCTAAGTGACCTCTAATTATTTCCCGTGGAAGGGAACAATATTACCCTGTAATATAATACGTGGCCCAATTTAAAAATTATAGGTCAATATTAAGGTCCGATACCGTACCGTTAGTTAACATAGAAAAATGTCTTTGAATTTTTAAAGCATTTTAGAACGCTTATTTCCTCATTTTAAGCTTCTCAGAACACTTTATTTTGCATAGGAATACATAGTAAACTTTAGGGTCACACTGTGTACCCCCTAATTGACCTATAATTATTTCCTGTGGTAGGGTACACTATTACCCTGTAATATAATACCTGGTCCAATTTAAATATTATGGGTCAATATTAAGGTCTGATATTGTGCCTTGCGTTAGTTAACCATTGAAAGATGTCTTTGAATTTTTAAAGCATTTTAGAACGCTTATTTCTTCATTTTAAGCTTCTCAGAACACTCTATTTCGCATAGGCATACATAGTAAACTTTAGGGTCACTCTGTGTACCCCCTAATTGACCTATAATTATTTCCTGTGGTAGGGTACACTATAACCCTGTAATATAATACGTGGTCCAATTTAAAAATTATAGGTCAATATTAAGGTCCGATACCGTGCCGTTAGTTAACATAGAAAAATGTCTTTGAATTTTTAAAGCACTTTAGAACGCTTATTTCTTCATTTTAAGCTTCTCAGAACACTCTATTTCGCATAGGCATACATAGTAAACTTTAGGGTCACTCTGTGTACCCCCTAATTGACCTATAATTATTTCCTGTGGTAGGGTACACTATTACCCTGTAATATAATACGTGGTCCAATTTAAAAATTTTAGGTCAATATTAAGGTTCGATACCGTGCCGTTAGTTAACGTAGAAAAGAGTCTTCGAATTTCCTTGTTTTAATGCACTATTTAAAATATACATAGTGTACCCCCTTATTGACCTATAATTATTTCCTGTTGTAGGGTACACTATTACCCTGTAATATAATACCTGGTCTAATTTAAATATTATGGGTCAATATTAAGGTCCGATATTGCGCCTTGCGTTAGTTAACCATTGAAAGATGTCTTTGAATTTTTAAAGCATTTTAGAACGCTATTTCTTTATTTTAAGCTTCTCAGAACACTTTATTTCGCATAGGCATACATAGTAAACTTTAGGGTCACGCTGTGTACCCCTAATTGACCAATAATTATTTTCCGTGGTAGGGTACGCTATCACCCTGTAATATAATACGTGGTCCAATTTAAAAATTTTAGGTCAATATTAAGGTTCGATACCGTGCCGTTAGTTAACATAGAAAAGAGTCTTCGAATTTCCTTGTTTTAATGCACTATTTAAAATATACATAGTGTACCCCCTAATTGACCTATAATTATTTCCTGTTGTAGGGTACACTATTACCCTGTAATATAATACCTGGGCCAATTTAAATATTATGGGTCAATATTAAGGTCTGATACCGTACCGTTAGTTAACATAGAAAAATGTCTTTGAATTTTTAAAGCATTTTAGAACGCTTATTTCCTCATTTTAAGCTTCTCAGAACACTTTATTTTGCATAGGAATACATAGTAAACTTTAGGGTCACGCTGTGTACCCCCTAATTGACCTATAATTATTTCCTGCTGTAGGGTACACTATTACCCTGTAATATAATACCTGGTCCAATTTAAATATTATGCAAATTATGGTCAATATTAAGGTCTGATATCGCGCCTTGCGTTGGTTAACCATTGAAAGATGTCTTTGAATTTTTAAAGCATTTTAGAACGCTTTTTTCCTCATTTTAAGCTTCTCAGAACACTTTATTTCGCATAGGCATACATAGTAAACTTTAGGGTCACGCTGTGTACCCCCTAATTGACCTATAATTATTTCCTGTGGTAGGGTACACTATTACCCTGTAATATAATACGTGGTCCAATTTATAAATTATAGGTCAATATTAAGGTCCGATACCGTGCCGTTAGTTAACATAGAAAAATGTCTTTGAATTTTTAAAGCATTTTAGAACGCTTATTTCCTCATTTTAAGCTTCTCAGAACACTTTATTTCGCATAGGCATACATAGTAAACTTTAGGGTCACGCTGTGTATCCCCTAATTGACCTATAATTATTTCCTGTGGTAGGGTACACAATAACCCTGTAATATAATACGTGGTCCAATTTAAAAATTATAGGTCAATATTAAGGTCCGATACCGTGCCGTTAGTTAACATAGAAAAGTGTCTTCGAATTTCCTTGTTTTAATACACTATTTAAAATATACATAGTGTACCCCCTAATTGACCTATAATTATTTCCTGTTCTAGGGTACACTATTACCCTGTAATATAATACCTGGTCCAATTTAAATATTATGGTTCCATATTAAGGTCTGATATCGCGCCTTGCGTTAGTTAACCATTGAAAGATGTCTTTGAATTTTTAAAGCATTTTAGAACGCTTACTTCTTCATTTTAAGCTTCTCAGAACACTCTATTTCGCATAGGCATACATAGTAAACTTTAGGGTCACGCTGTGTACCCCCTAATTGACCTATAATTATTTCCTGTGGTAGAACACTATAACCCTGTAATATAATACGTGGTCCAATTTAAAAATTATAGGTCAATATTAAGGTCCGATACCGTGCCGTTAGTTAACATAGAAAAGTGTCTTCGTATTTCCTTGTTTTAATGCACTATTTAAAATATACATAGTGTATCCCCTAATTGACCTATAATTATTTCCTGTGGTAGGGTACACTATTACCCTGTAATATAATACCTGGTCCAATTTAAATATTATGGGTCAATATTAAGGTCTGATATTGCGCCTTGCGTTAGTTAACCATTGAAAGATGTCTTTGAATTTTTAAAGCATTTTTGAACGCTTATTTCTTCATTTTAAGCATCTCAGAACACTCTATTTCGCATAGGCATACATAGTAAAATTTAGGGTCACGCTGTGTACCCCCTAAATGACCTATAATTATTTCCTGTGGTAGGGTACACTATTTCCCTGTAATATAATACGTGGTCCAATTTAAAAATTATAGGTCAATATTAAGGTCCGATACCGTGCCGTTAGTTAACATAGAAAAATGTCTTTGAATTTTTAAAGCATTTTAGAACGCTTATTTCCTCATTTTAAGCTTCTCAGAACACTTTATTTCGCATAGGCATACATAGTAAACTTTAGGGTCACTCTGTGTACCCCCTAATTGACCTATAATTATTTCCTGTGGTAGGGTACACTATAACCCTGTAATATAATACGTGGTCCAATTTAAAAATTATAGGTCAATATTAAGGTCCGATACCGTGCCGTTAGTTAACATAGAAAAGTGTCTTCGTATTTTCTTGTTTTAATGCACTATTTAAAACATACATAGTGTACCCCCTAATTGACCTATAATTATTTCCTGTTGTAGGGTACACTATTACCCTGTAATATAATACCTGGTCCAATTGAAAAATTATGGTTCCATATTAAGGTCTGATATCGCGCCTTGCGTTAGTTAACCATTGAAAGATGTCTTTGAATTTTTAAAGCATTTTAGAACGCTTATTTCTTCATTTTAAGCTTCTCAGAACACTCTATTTCGCATAGGCATACATAGTAAGTTTTAGGGTCATGCTGTGTACCACCTAATTGACCTATAATTATTTCCTGTGGTAAGGTACACTATTACCCTGTAATATAATACGTGGTACAATTTAAAAATTATAGGTCAATATTAAGGTCCGATACCGTGCCGTTAGTTAACATAGAAAAGTGTCTTCGTATTTCCTTGTTTTAATGCACTATTTAAAATATACATAGTGTACCCCCTAATTGACCTATAATTATTTCCTGTGGTAGGGTGCACTATTACCCTGTAATATAATACCTGGTCCAATTTAAATATTATGGGTCAATATTAAGGTCTGATATTGCGCCTTGCGCTAGTTAACCATTGAAAGATGTCTTTGAATTTTTAAAGCATTTTAGAACCCTTATTTCTTCATTTTAAGCTTCTCAGAACACTTTATTTCGCATAGGCATACATAGTAAAATTTAGGGTCACGCTGTGTACCCCCTAAATGACCTATAATTATTTCCTGTGGTAGGGCACACTATTACCCTGTAATATAATACGTGGTCCAATTTAAAAATTATAGGTCAATATTAAGGTCCGATACCGTGCCGTTAGTTAGCATAGAAAAATGTCTTTGAATTTTTAAAGCATTTTAGAACGCTTATTTCCTCATTTTAAGCTTCTCAGAACACTTCATTTCGCATAGGCATACAT
This sequence comes from Parasteatoda tepidariorum, assembly GCF_982258835.1. Taxonomy (NCBI): domain Eukaryota; kingdom Metazoa; phylum Arthropoda; class Arachnida; order Araneae; family Theridiidae; genus Parasteatoda; species Parasteatoda tepidariorum. The sequence goes on from NW_028257435.1 coordinate 46,570, forward strand.
AGAAAACTTTAGGGTCACTCTGCGTACCCCCTAATTGACCTATAATTATTTCCTGTGGTAGGGTACACTATAACCCTGTAATATAATACGTGGTCCAATTTAAAAATTATAGGTCAATATTAAGGTCCGATACCGTGCCGTTAGTTAACATAGAAAAGTGTCTTCGTATTTTCTTGTTTTAATGCACTATTTAAAACATACATAGTGTACCCCCTAATTGACCTATAATTATTTCCTGTTGTAGGGTACACTATTACCCTGTAATATAATACCTGGTCCAATTGAAATATTATGGTTCCATATTAAGGTCTGATATCGCGCCTTGCGTTAGTTAACCATTGAAAGATGTCTTTGAATTTTTAAAGCATTTTAGAACGCTTATTTCTTCATTTTAAGCTTCTCAGAACACTCTATTTCGCATAGGCATACATAGTAAATTTTAGGGTCATGCTGTGTACCACCTAATTGACCTATAATTATTTCCTGTGGTAAGGTACACTATTACCCTGTAATATAATACGTGGTACAATTTAAAAATTATAGGTCAATATTAAGGTCCGATACCGTGCCGTTAGTTAACATAGAAAAGTGTCTTCGTATTTCCTTGTTTTAATGCACTATTTAAAATATACATAGTGTACCCCCTAATTGACCTATAATTATTTCCTGTGGTAGGGTGCACTATTACCCTGTAATATAATACCTGGGCCAATTTAAATATTATGGGTCAATATTAAGGTCTGATATTGCGCCTTGCGCTAGTTAACCATTGAAAGATGTCTTTGAATTTTTAAAGCATTTTAGAACGCTTATTTCTTCATTTTAAGCTTCTCAGAACACTTTATTTCGCATAGGCATACATAGTAAAATTTAGGGTCACGCTGTGTACCCCCTAAATGACCTATAATTATTTCCTGTGGTAGGGCACACTATTACCCTGTAATATAATACGTGGTCCAATTTAAAAATTATAGGTCAATATTAAGATCCGATACCGTGCCGTTAGTTAACATAGAAAAATGTCTTTGAATTTTTAAAGCATTTTAGAACGCTTATTTCCTCATTTTAAGCTTCTCAGAACACTTTATTTCGCATAGGCATACATAGTAAACTTTAGGGTCACTCTGTGTACCCCCTAATTGACCTATAATTATTTCCTGTGGTAGGGTACACTATAACCCTGTAATATAATACGTGGTCCAATTTAAAAATTATAGGTCAATATTAAGGTCCGATACCGTGCCGTTAGTTAACATAGAAAAGTGTCTTCGTATTTCCTTGTTTTAATGCACTATTTAAAATATACATAGTGTACCCCCTAATTGACCTATAATTATTTCCTGTGGAAGGGTACACTAATACCCTGTAATATAATACCTGGTCCAATTTAAATGTTATGGGTCAATATTAAGGTCTGATATTGCGCCTTGCGTTAGTTAACCATTGAAAGATGTCTTTGAATTTTTAAAGCATTTTAGAACGCTTATTTCTTCATTTTAAGCTTCTCAGAACATTCTATTTCGCATAGGCATACATAGTAAATTTTAGGGTCATGCTGTGTACCACCTAATTGACCTATAATTATTTCCTGTGGTAAGGTACACTATTACCCTGTAATATAATACGTGGTACAATTTAAAAATTATAGGTCAATATTAAGGTCCGATACCGTGCCGTTAGTTAACATAGAAAAGTGTCTTCGTATTTCCTTGTTTTAATGCACTATTTAAAATATACATAGTGTACCCCTAATTGACCTATAATTATTTCCTGTGGTAGGGTGCACTATTACCCTGTAATATAATACCTGGTCCAATTTAAATATTATGGGTCAATATTAAGGTCTGATATTGCGCCTTGCGCTAGTTAACCATTGAAATATGTCTTTGAATTTTTAAAGCATTTTAGAACGCTTATTTCTTCATTTTAAGCTTCTCAGAACACTTTATTTCGCATAGGCATACATAGTAAAATTTAGGGTCACGCTGTGTACCCCCTAAATGACCTATAATTATTTCCTGTGGTAGGGCACACTATTACCCTGTAATATAATACGTGGTCCAATTTAAAAATTATAGGTCAATATTAAGGTCCGATACCGTGCCGTTAGTTAACATAGAAAAATGTCTTTGAATTTTTAAAGCATTTTAGAACGCTTATTTCCTCATTTTAAGCTTCTCAGAACACTTTATTTCGCATAGGCATACATAGTAAACTTTAGGGTCACTCTGTGTACCCCCTAATTGACCTATAATTATTTCCTGTGGTAGGGTACACTATAACCCTGTAATATAATACGTGGTCCAGTTTAAAAATTATAGGTCAATATTAAGGTCCGATACCGTGCCGTTAGTTAAAATAGAAAAGTGTCTTCGTATTTCCTTGTTTTAATGCACTATTTAAAATATACATAGTGTATCCCCTAATTGACCTATAATTATTTCCTGTGGTAGGGTACACTATTACCCTGTAATATAATACCTGGTCCAATTGAAATATTATGGGTCAATATTAAGGTCTGATATTGCGCCTTGCGTTAGTTAACCATTGAAAGAGGTCTTTGAATTTTTAAAGCATTTTAGAACGCTTATTTCTTCATTTTAAGCTTCTCAGAACACTCTATTTCGCATAGGCATACATAGTAAATTTTAGGGTCATGCTGTGTACCACCTAATTGACCTATAATTATTTCCTGTGGTAAGGTACACTATTACCCTGTAATATAATACGTGGTACAATTTAAAAATTATAGGTCAATATTAAGGTCCGATACCGTGCCGTTAGTTAACATAGAAAAGTGTCTTCGTATTTCCTTGTTTTAATGCACTATTTAAAATATACATAGTGTACCCCCTAATTGACCTATAATTATTTCCTGTGGTAGGGTGCACTATTACCCTGTAATATAATACCTGGTCCAATTTAAATATTATGGGTCAATATTAAGGTCTGATATTGCGCCTTGCGCTAGTTAACCATTGAAAGATGTCTTTGAATTTTTAAAGCATTTTAGAACGCTTATTTCTTCATTTTAAGCTTCTCAGAACACTTTATTTCGCATAGGCATACATAGTAAAATTTAGGGTCTCGCTGTGTACCCCCTAAATGACCTATAATTATTTCCTGTGGTAGGGTACATTATTACCCTGTAATATAATACGTGGTCCAATTTAAAAATTATAGGTCAATATTAAGGTCCGATACCGTGCCGTTAGTTAACATAGAAAAATGTCTTTGAATTTTTAAAGCATTTTAGAACGCTTATTTCCTCATTTTAAGCTTCTCAGAACACTTTATTTCGCATAGGCATACATAGTAAAATTTAGGGTCACGCTGTGTACCCCCTAAATGACCTATAATTAATTCCTGTGGTAGGGTACACCATTACCCTGTTATATAATACGTGGTCCAATGTAAAAATTATAGGTCAATATTAAGTTCCGATACCGTGCCGTTAGTTAACATTGAAAAATGTCTTCGTATTTCCTTGTTTTAATGCACTATTTAAAATATACATAGTGTACCCCCTAATTGACCTATAATTATTTCCTGTGGTAGGGTACACTATTACCCTGTAATACAATACCTTGTTCAATTTAAATATTATGGGTCAATATTAAGGTTTGATATTGCGCCTTGCGTTAGTTAACCATTGAAAGATGTCTTTGAATTTTTAAAGCATTTTAGAACGCTTATTTCTTCATTTTAAGCTTCTCAGAACACTTTATTTCGCATAGGCATACATAGTAAACTTTAGGGTCACGCTGTGTACCCCCTAATTGACCTATAATTATTTCCTGTGGTAGGGTACACTATTACCCTGTAATATAATAGGTGGTCCAATTTAAAAATTATAGGTCAATATTAAGGTCCGATACCGTGCCGTTAGTTAGCATAGAAAAATGTCTTTGAATTTTAAAAGCATTTTAAAACGCTTATTTCCTCATTTTAAGCTTCTCAGAACCCTTTATTTCGCATAGGCATACATAGTAAACTTTAGGGTCACACTGTGTACCCCCTAATTGACCTATAATTATTTCCTGTGGTAGGGTACACTATTACCCTGTAATATAATACGTGGTCCAATTTAAAAATTATGGGTCAATATTAAGGTCCGATACCGTGCCGTTAGTTAACATAGAAAAGTGTCTTCGTATTTCCTTGTTTTAATGCACAATTTAAAATATACATAGTGTACCCCCTAATTGACCTATAATTATTTCCTGTGGTAGGGTACACTATTACCCTGTAATACAATACCTTGTTCAATTTAAATATTATGGGTCAATATTAAGGTTTGATATTGCGCCTTGCGTTAGTTAACCATTGAAAGATGTCTTTGAATTTTTAAAGCATTTTAGAACGCTTATTTCTTTATTTTAAGCTTCTCAGAACACTTTATTTCGCATAGGCATACATAGTAAACTTTAGGGTCACGCTGTGTACCCCCTAATTGACCTATAATTATTTCCTGTGGTAGGGTACACTATTACCCTGTAATATAATAGGTGGTCCAATTTAAAAATTATAGGTCAATATTAAGGTCCGATACCGTGCCGTTAGTTAGCATAGAAAAATGTCTTTGAATTTTAAAAGCATTTTAGAACGCTTATTTCCTCATTTTAAGCTTCTCAGAACACTTTATTTCGCATAGGCATACATAGTAAACTTTAGGGTCACACTGTGTACCCCCTAATTGACCTATAATTATTTCCTGTGGTAGGGTACACTATTACCCTGTAATATAATACGTGGTCCAATTTAAAAATTATGGGTCAATATTAAGGTCCGATACCGTGCCGTTAGTTAACATAGAAAAGTGTCTTCGTATTTCCTTGTTTTAATGCATAATTTAAAATATACATAGTGTACCCCCTAATTGACCTATAATTATTTCCTGTGGTAGGGTACACTATTACCCTGTAATATAATACCTGGTCCAATTTAAATATTATGGGTCAATATTAAGGTCTGATATTGCGCCTTGCGCTAGTTAACCATTGAAAGATGTCTTTGAATTTTTAAAGCATTTTAGAACGCTTATTTCTTCATTTTAAGCTTCTCAGAACACTCTATTTCGCATAAGCATACATAGTAAAATTTAGGGTCACGCTGTGTACCCCCTAAATGACCTATAAATATTTCCTGTGGTAGGGTACACTATTACCCTGTAATATAATACGTGGTCCAATTTAAAAATTATAGGTCAATATTAAGGTCCGATACCGTGCCGTTAGTTAGCATAGAAAAATGTCTTTGAATTTTTAAAGCATTTTAGAACGCTTATTTCCTCATTTTAAGCTTCTCAGAACACTTTATTTCGCATAGGCATACATAGTAAACTTTAGGGTCACTCTGCGTACCCCCTAATTGACCTATAATTATTTCCTGTGGTAGGGTACACTATAACCCTGTAATATAATACGTGGTCCAATATAAAAATTATAGGTCAATATTAAGGTCCGATACCGTGCCGTTAGTTAACATAGAAAAGTGTCTTCGTATTTCCTTGTTTTAATGCACTATTTAAAATATACATAGTGTACCCCCTAATTGACCTATAATTATTTCCTGTGGAAGGGTACACTAATACCCTGTAATATAATACCTGGTCCAATTTAAATGTTATGGGTCAATATTAAGGTCTGATATTGCGCCTTGCGTTAGTTAACCATTGAAAGATGTCTTTGAATTTTTAAAGCATTTTAGAACGCTTATTTCTTCATTTTAAGCTTCTCAGAACACTCTATTTCGCATAGGCATACATAGTAAATTTTAGGGTCATGCTGTGTACCACCTAATTGACCTATAATTATTTCCTGTGGTAAGGTACACTATTACCCTGTAATATAATACGTGGTACAATTTAAAAATTATAGGTCAATATTAAGGTCCGATACCGTGCCGTTAGTTAACATAGAAAAGTGTCTTCGTATTTCCTTGTTTTAATGCACTATTTAAAATATACATAGTGTACCCCTAATTGACCTATAATTATTTCCTGTGGTAGGGTGCACTATTACCCTGTAATATAATACCTGGTCCAATTTAAATATTATGGGTCAATATTAAGGTCTGATATTGCGCCTTGCGCTAGTTAACCATTGAAAGATGTCTTTGAATTTTTAAAGCATTTTAGAACGCTTATTTCTTCATTTTAAGCTTCTCAGAACACTTTATTTCGCATAGGCATACATAGTAAAATTTAGGGTCACGCTGTGTACCCCCTAAATGACCTATAATTATTTCCTGTGGTAGGGCACACTATTACCCTGTAATATAATACGTGGTCCAATTTAAAAATTATAGGTCAATATTAAGGTCCGATACCGTGCCGTTAGTTAACATAGAAAAATGTCTTTGAATTTTTAAAGCATTTTAGAACGCTTATTTCCTCATTTTAAGCTTCTCAGAACACTTTATTTCGCATAGGCATACATAGTAAACTTTAGGGTCACTCTGTGTACCCCCTAATTGACCTATAATTATTTCCTGTGGTAGGGTACACTATAACCCTGTAATATAATACGTGGTCCAGTTTAAAAATTATAGGTCAATATTAAGGTCCGATACCGTGCCGTTAGTTAACATAGAAAAGTGTCTTCGTATTTCCTTGTTTTAATGCACTATTTAAAATATACATAGTGTATCCCCTAATTGACCTATAATTATTTCCTGTGGTAGGGTACACTATTACCCTGTAATATAATACCTGGTCCAATTTAAATATTATGGGTCAATATTAAGGTCTGATATTGCGCCTTGCGTTAGTTAACCATTGAAAGATGTCTTTGAATTTTTAAAGCATTTTTGAACGCTTATTTCTTCATTTTAAGCATCTCAGAACACTCTATTTCGCATAGGCATACATAGTAAAATTTAGGGTCACGCTGTGTACCCCCTAAATGACCTATAATTATTTCCTGTGGTAGGGTACACTATTTCCCTGTAATATAATACGTGGTCCAATTTAAAAATTATAGGTCAATATTAAGGTCCGATACCGTGCCGTTAGTTAACATAGAAAAATGTCTTTGAATTTTTAAAGCATTTTAGAACGCTTATTTCCTCATTTTAAGCTTCTCAGAACACTTTATTTCGCATAGGCATACATAGTAAACTTTAGGGTCACTCTGTGTACCCCCTAATTGACCTATAATTATTTCCTGTGGTAGGGTACACTATAACCCTGTAATATAATACGTGGTCCAATTTAAAAATTATAGGTCAATATTAAGGTCCGATACCGTGCCGTTAGTTAACATAGAAAAGTGTCTTCGTATTTTCTTGTTTTAATGCACTATTTAAAACATACATAGTGTACCCCCTAATTGACCTATAATTATTTCCTGTTGTAGGGTACACTATTACCCTGTAATATAATACCTGGTCCAATTGAAATATTATGGTTCCATATTAAGGTCTGATATCGCGCCTTGCGTTAGTTAACCATTGAAAGATGTCTTTGAATTTTTAAAGCATTTTAGAACGCTTATTTCTTCATTTTAAGCTTCTCAGAACACTCTATTTCGCATAGGCATACATAGTAAGTTTTAGGGTCATGCTGTGTACCACCTAATTGACCTATAATTATTTCCTGTGGTAAGGTACACTATTACCCTGTAATATAATACGTGGTACAATTTAAAAATTATAGGTCAATATTAAGGTCCGATACCGTGCCGTTAGTTAACATAGAAAAGTGTCTTCGTATTTCCTTGTTTTAATGCACTATTTAAAATATACATAGTGTTCCCCCTAATTGACCTATAATTATTTCCTGTGGTAGGGTACACTATTACCCTGTAATATAATACCTGGTCGAATTTAAATATTATGGGTCAATATTAAGGTCTGATATTGCGCCTTGCGTTAGTTAACCATTGGAAGATGTCTTTGAATTTTTAAAGCATTTTAGAACGCTTATTTCTTCTTTTTAAGCATCTCAGAACACTCATTTCGCATAGGCATACATAGTAAAATTTAGGGTCACGCTGTGTACCCCCTAAATGACCTATAATTATTTCCTGTGGTAGGGTACACTATTACCCTGTAATATAATACGTGGTCCAATTTAAAAATTATAGGTCAATATTAAGGTCCGATACCGTGCCGTTAGTTAACATAGAAAAATGTCTTTGAATTTTTAAAGCATTTTAGAACGCTTATTTCCTCATTTTAAGCTTCTCAGAACACTTTATTTCGCATAGGCATACATAGTAAACTTTAGGGTCACGCTGTGTACCCCCTAATTGACCTATAATTATTTCCTTTGGTAGGGTACACTATTACCCTGTAATATAATACCTGGTCCAATTTAAATTTTATGGGTCAATATTAAGGTCTGATATTGCGCCTTGCGTTAGTTAACCATTGAAAGATGTCTTTGAATTTTTAAAGCATTTTAGAACGCTTATTTCTTCATTTTATGCATCTCAGAACACTCTATTTCGCATAGGCATATATAGTAAACTTTAGGGTCACTCTGTGTACCCCCTAATTGACCTATAATTATTTCCTGTGGTAGGGTACACTATTACCCTGTAATATAATACGTGGTCCAATTTAAAAATTATAGGTCAATATTAAGGTCCGATACCGTGCCGTTAGTTAACATAGAAAAGTGTCTTCGTATTTCCTTGTTTTAATGCACTATTTAAAATATACATAGTGTACCCCCTAATTGACCTATAATTATATCCTGTGGTAGGGTACACTATTACCCTGTAATATAATACGTGGTCCAATTTAAAAATTATAGGTCAATATTAAGGTCCGATACCGCGCCGTTAGTTAACATAGAAAAATGTCTTTGAATTTTTAAAGCATTTTAGAACGCTTATTTCCTCATTTTTAGCTTCTCAGAACACTTTATTTCGCATAGGCATACATAGTAAACTTTAGGGTCACTCTGTGTACCCCCTAATTGACCTATAATTATTTCCTGTGGTAGGGTACACTATAACCCTGTAATATAATACGTGGTCCAATTTAAAAATTATAGGTCAATATTAAGGTCCGATATTGCGCCTTGCGTTAGTTAACCATTGAAAGATGTCTTTGAATTTTTAAAGCATTTTAGAACGCTTATTTCTTCATTTTAAGCTTCTCAGAACACTCTATTTCGCATAGGCATACATAGTAAAATTTAGGGTCACGCTGTGTACCCCCTAAATGACCTATAAGTATTTCCTGTGGTAGGGTACACTATTACCCTGTAATATAATACGTGGTCCAATTTAAAAATTATAGGTCAATATTAAGGTCCTATACCGTGCCGTTAGTTAACATAGAAAAGTGTCTTCGTATTTCCTTGTTTTAATGCACTATTTAAAATATACATAGTGTACCCCCTAATTGACCTATAATTATATCCTGTGGTAGGGTACACTATTACCCTGTAATATAATACCTGGTCCAATTTAAATATTATGGGTCAATATTAAGGTCTTATATTGCGACTTGCGTTAGTTAACCATTGGAAGATGTCTTTGAATTTTTAAAGCATTTTAGAACGCTTATTTCTTCATTTTAAGCATCTCAGAACACTCTATTTCGCATAGGCATACATAGTAAAATTTAGGGTCACGCTGTGTACCCCCTAAATGACCTATAAATATTTCCTGTGGTAGGGTACACTATTACCCTGTAATATAATACGTGGTCCAATTTAAAAATTATAGGTCAATATTAAGGTCCGATACCGTGCCGTTAGTTAACATAGAAAAATGTCTTTGAATTTTTAAAGCATTTTAGAACGCTTATTTCCTCATTTTTAGCTTCTCAGAACACTTTATTTCGCATAGACATACATAGTAAACTTTAGGGTCACTCTGTGTACCCCCTAATTGACCTATAATTATTTCCTGTGGTAGGGTACACTATAACCCTGTAATATAATACGTGGTCCAATTTAAAAATTATAGGTCAATATTAAAGTCCGATACCGTGCCGTTAGTTAACATAGAAAAGTGTCTTCGTATTTTCTTGTTTTAATGCACTATTTAAAACATACATAGTGTACCCCCTAATTGACCTATAATTATTTCCTGTTGTAGGGTACACTATTACCCTGTAATATAATACCTGGTCCAATTGAAATATTATGGTTCCATATTAAGGTCTGATATCGCGCCTTGCGTTAGTTAACCATTGAAAGATGTCTTTGAATTTTTAAAGCATTTTAGAACGCTTATTTCTTCATTTTAAGCTTCTCAGAACACTCTATTTCGCATAGGCATACATAGTAAATTTTAGGGTCACGCTGTGTACCACCTAATTGACCTATAATTATTTCCTGTGGTAAGGTACACTATTACCCTGTAATATAATACTTGGTACAATTTAAAAATTATAGGTCAATATTAAGGTCCGATACCGTGCCGTTAGTTAACATAGAAAAGTGTCTTCGTATTTCCTTGTTTTAATGCACTATTTAAAATATACATAGTGTACCCCCTAAATGACCTATAATTATTTCCTGTGGTAGGGTACACTATTACCCTGTAATATAATAGGTGGTCCAATTTAAAAATTATAGGTCAATATTAAGGTCCGATACCGTGCCGTTAGTTAACATAGAAAAATGTCTTTGAATTTTTAAAGCATTTTAGAACGCTTATTTCCTCATTTTAAGCTTCTCAGAACACTTTATTTCGCATAGGCATACATAGTAAACTTTAGGGTCACTCTGTGTACCCCCTAATTGACCTATAATTATTTCCTGTTTTAGGGTGCACTATAACCCTGTAATATAATACGTGGTCCAGTTTAAAAATTATAGGTCAATATTAAGGTCCGATACCGTGCCGTTAGTTAACATAGAAAAGTGTCTTCGTATTTCCTTGTTTTAATGCACTATTTAAAATATACATAGTGTACCCCCTAATTGACCTATAATTATTTCTTGTGGTAGGGTACACTATTACCCTGTAATATAATACCTGGTCCAATTTAAATATTATGGGTCAATATTAAGGTCTGATATTGCGCCTTGCGTTAGTTAACCATTGAAAGATGTTTTTGAATTTTTAAAGCATTTTAGAACGCTTATTTCTTCATTTTAAGCATCTCAGAACACTCTATTTCGCATAGGCATATATAGTAAACTTTAGGGTCACTCTGTGTACCCCCTAATTGACCTATAATTATTTCCTGTGGTAGGGTACACTATAACCCTGTAATATAATACGTGGTCCAATTTAAAAATTATAGGTCAATATTAAGGTCCGATACCGTGCCGTTAGTTAACATAGAAAAGTGTCTTCGTATTTCCTTGTTTTAATGCACTATTTAAAATATACATAGTGTACCCCCTAATTGACCTATAATTATTTCCTGTGGTAGGGTACACTATTACCCTGTAATATAATACCTGGTCCAATTTAAATATTATGGGTCAATATTAAGGTCTGATATTGCGCCTTGCGTTAGTTAACCATTGGAAGATGTCTTTGAATTTTTAAAGCATTTTAGAACGCTTATTTCTTCTTTTTAAGCATCTCAGAACACTCTATTTCGCATAGGCATACATAGTAAAATTTAGGGTCACGCTGTGTACCCCCTAAATGACCTATAATTATTTCCTGTGGTAGGGTACACTATTACCCTGTAATATAATACGTGGTCCAATTTAAAAATTATAGGTCAATATTAAGGTCCGATACCGTGCCGTTAGTTAACATAGAAAAATGTCTTTGAATTTTTAAAGCATTTTAGAACGCTTATTTCCTCATTTTAAGCTTCTCAGAACACTTTATTTCGCATAGGCATACATAGTAAACTTTAGGGTCACGCTGTGTACCCCCTAATTGACCTATAATTATTTCCTTTGGTAGGGTACACTATTACCCTGTAATATAATACCTGGTCCAATTTAAATTTTATGGGTCAATATTAAGGTCTGATATTGCGCCTTGCTTTAGTTAACCATTGAAAGATGTCTTTGAATTTTTAAAGCATTTTAGAACGCTTATTTCTTCATTTTAAGCTTCTCAGAACACTCTATTTCGCATAGGCATACATAGTAAAATTTAGGGTCACGCTGTGTACCCCCTAAATGACCTATAAGTATTTCCTGTGGTAGGGTACACTATTACCCTGTAATATAATACGTGGTCCAATTTAAAAATTATAGGTCAATATTAAGGTCCTATACCGTGCCGTTAGTTAACATAGAAAAGTGTCTTCGTATTTCCTTGTTTTAATGCACTATTTAAAATATACATAGTGTACCCCCTAATTGACCTATAATTATATCCTGTGGTAGGGTACACTATTACCCTGTAATATAATACCTGGTCCAATTTAAATATTATGGGTCAATATTAAGGTCTGATATTGCGACTTGCGTTAGTTAACCATTGGAAGATGTCTTTGAATTTTTAAAGCATTTTAGAACGCTCATTTCTTCATTTTAAGCATCTCAGAACACTCTATTTCGCATAGGCATACATAGTAAAATTTAGGGTCACGCTGTGTACCCCCTAAATGACCTATAATTATTTCCTGTGGTAGGGTACACTATTACCCTGTAATATAATACGTGGTCCAATTTAAAAATTATAGGTCAATATTAAGGTCCGATACCGTGCCGTTAGTTAACATAGAAAAATGTCTTTGAATTTTTAAAGCATTTTAGAACGCTTATTTCCTCATTTTTAGCTTCTCAGAACACTTTATTTCGCATAGGCATACATAGTAAACTTTAGGGTCACTCTGTGTACCCCCTAATTGACCTATAATTATTTCCTGTGGTAGGGTACACTATAACCCTGTAATATAATACGTGGTCCAATTTAAAAATTATAGGTCAATATTAAAGTCCGATACCGTGCCGTTAGTTAACATAGAAAAGTGTCTTCGTATTTTCTTGTTTTAATGCACTATTTAAAACATACATAGTGTACCCCCTAATTGACCTATAATTATTTCCTGTTGTAGGGTACACTATTACCCTGTAATATAATACCTGGTCCAATTGAAATATTATGGTTCCATATTAAGGTCTGATATCGCGCCTTGCGTTAGTTAACCATTGAAAGATGTTTTTGAATTTTTAAAGCATTTTAGAACGCTTATTTCTTCATTTTAAGCATCTCAGAACACTCTATTTCGCATAGGCATGTATAGTAAACTTTAGGGTCACTCTGTGTACCCCCTAATTGACCTATAATTATTTCCTGTGGTAGGGTACACTATAACCCTGTAATATAATACGTGGTCCAATTTAAAAATTATAGGTCAATATTAAGGTCCGATACCGTGCCGTTAGTTAACATAGAAAAGTGTCTTCGTATTTCCTTGTTTTAATGCACTATTTAAAATATACATAGTGTACCCCTAATTGACCCATAATTATTTCCTGTAGTAGGGTACACTATTACCCTGTAATATAATACCTGGTCCAATTTAAATATTATGGGTCAATATTAAGGTCTGATATTGCGCCTTGCGTTAGTTAACCATTGGAAGATGTCTTTGAATTTTTAAAGCATTTTAGAACGCTTATTTCTTCTTTTTAAGCATCTCAGAACACTCTATTTCGCATAGGCATACATAGTAAAATTTAGGGTCACGCTGTGTACCCCCTAAATGACCTATAATTATTTCCTGTGGTAGGGTACACTATTACCCTGTAATATAATACGTGGTCCAATTTAAAAATTATAGGTCAATATTAAGGTCCGATACCGTGCCGTTAGTTAACATAGAAAAATGTCTTTGAATTTTTAAAGCATTTTAGAACGCTTATTTCCTCATTTTAAGCTTCTCAGAACACTTTATTTCGCATAGGCATACATAGTACACTTTAGGGTCACGCTGTGTACCCCCTAATTGACCTATAATTATTTCCTTTGGTAGGGTACACTATTACCCTGTAATATAATACCTGGTCCAATTTAAATTTTATGGGTCAATATTAAGGTCTGATATTGCGCCTTGCGTTAGTTAACCATTGAAAGATGTCTTTGAATTTTTAAAGCATTTTAGAACGCTTATTTCTTCATTTTAAGCTTCTCAGAACACTCTATTTCGCATAGGCATACATAGTAAAATTTAGGGTCACGCTGTGTACCCCCTAAATGACCTATAATTATTTCCTGTGGTAGGGTACACTATTACCCTGTAATATAATACGTGGTCCAATTTAAAAATTATAGGTCAATATTAAGTTCCGATACCGTGCCGTTAGTTAACATTGAAAAATGTCTTCGTATTTCCTTGTTTTAATGCACTATTTAAAATATACATAGTGTACCCCCTAATTGACCTATAATTATTTCCTGTGGTAGGGTACACTATTACCCTGTAATATAATACCTTTTCCAATTTAAATATTATGGGTCAATATTAAGGTCTGATATTGCGCCTTGCGTTAGTTAACCATTGAAAGATGTCTTTGAATTTTTAAAGCATTTTAGAACGCTTATTTCTTCATTTTAAGCATCTCAGAACACTCTATTTCGCATAGGCATATATAGTAAACTTTAGGGTCACTCTGTGTACCCCCTAATTGACCTATAATTATTTCCTGTGGTAGGGTACACTATTACCCTGTAATATAATACGTGGTCCAATTTTAAAATTATAGGTCAATATTAAGGTCCGATACCGTGCCGTTAGTTAACATAGAAAAGTGTCTTCGTATTTCCTTGTTTTAATGCACTATTTAAAATATACATAGTGTACCCCCTAATTGACCTATAATTATATCCTGTGGTAGGGTACACTATTACCCTGTAATATAATACGTGGTCCAATTTAAAAATTATAGGTCAATATTAAGGTCCGATACCGTGCCGTTAGTTAACATAGAAAAATGTCTTTGAATTTTTAAAGCATTTTAGAACGCTTATTTCCTCATTTTTAGCTTCTCAGAACACTTTATTTCGCATAGGCATACATAGTAAACTTTAGGGTCACTCTGTGTACCCCCTAATTGACCTATAATTATTTCCTGTGGTAGGGTACACTATAACCCTGTAATATAATACGTGGTCCAATTTAAAAATTATAGGTCAATATTAAGGTCCGATATTGCGCTTTGCGTTAGTTAACCATTGAAAGATGTCTTTGAATTTTTAAAGCATTTTAGAACGCTTATTTCTTCATTTTAAGCTTCTCAGAACACTCTATTTCGCATAGGCATACATAGTAAAATTTAGGGTCACGCTGTGTACCCCCTAAATGACCTATAAGTATTTCCTGTGGTAGGGTACACTATTACCCTGTAATATAATACGTGGTCCAATTTAAAAATTATAGGTCAATATTAAGTTCCGATACCGTGCCGTTAGTTAACATTGAAAAATGTCTTCGTATTTCCTTGTTTTAATGCACTATTTAAAATATACATAGTGTACCCCCCTAATTGACCTATAATTATTTCCTGTGGTAGGGTACACTATTACCCTGTAATATAATACCTGGTCCAATTAAAATATTATGGGTCAATATTAAGGTCTGATATTGCGCCTTGCGTTAGTTAACCATTGAAAGATGTCTTTGAATTTTTAAAGCATTTTAGAACGCTTATTTCTTCATTTTAAGCATCTCAGAACACTCTATTTCGCATAGGCATATATAGTAAACTTTAGGGTCACTCTGTGTACCCCCTAATTGACCTATAATTATTTCCTGTGGTAGGGTACACTATAACCCTGTAATATAATACGTGGTCCAATTTAAAAATTATAGGTCAATATTAAGGTCCGATACCGTGCCGTTAGTTAACATAGAAAAGTGTCTTCGTATTTCCTTGTTTTAATGCACTATTTAAAATATACATAGTGTACCCCCTAATTGACCTATAATTATTTCCTGTGGTAGGGTACACTATTACCCTGTAATATAATACCTGGTCCAATTTAAATATTATGGGTCAATATTAAGGTCTGATATTGCGCCTTGCGTTAGTTAACCATTGGAAGATGTCTTTGAATTTTTAAAGCATTTTAGAACGCTTATTTCTTCTTTTTAAGCATCTCAGAACACTCTATTTCGCATAGGCATACATAGTAAAATTTAGGGTCACGCTGTGTACCCCCTAAATGACCTATAATTATTTCCTGTGGTAGGGTACACTATTACCCTGTAATATAATACGTGGTCCAATTAAAAATTATAGGTCAATATTAAGGTCCGATACCGTGCCGTTAGTTAACATAGAAAAATGTCTTTGAATTTTTAAAGCATTTTAGAACGCTTATTTCCTCATTTTAAGCTTCTCAGAACACTTTATTTCGCATAGGCATACATAGTAAACTTTAGGGTCACGCTGTGTACCCCCTAATTGACCTATAATTATTTCCTTTGGTAGGGTACACTATTACCCTGTAATATAATACCTGGTCCAATTTAAATTTTATGGGTCAATATTAAGGTCTGATATTGCGCCTTGCGTTAGTTAACCATTGAAAGATGTCTTTGAATTTTTAAAGCATTTTAGAACGCTTATTTCTTCATTTTAAGCTTCTCAGAACACTCTATTTCGCATAGGCATACATAGTAAAATTTAGGGTCACGCTGTGTACCCCCTAAATGACCTATAATTATTTCCTGTGGTAGGGTACACTATTACCCTGTAATATAATACGTGGTCCAATTTAAAAATTATAGGTCAATATTAAGTTCCGATACCGTGCCGTTAGTTAACATTGAAAAATGTCTTCGTATTTCCTTGTTTTAATGCACTATTTAAAATATACATAGTGTACCCCCTAATTGACCTATAATTATTTCCTGTGGTAGGGTACACTATTACCCTGTAATATAATACCTTTTCCAATTTAAATATTATGGGTCAATATTAAGGTCTGATATTGCGCCTTGCGTTAGTTAACCATTGAAAGATGTCTTTGAATTTTTAAAGCATTTTAGAACGCTTATTTCTTCATTTTAAGCATCTCAGAACACTCTATTTCGCATAGGCATATATAGTAAATTTTAGGGTCACTCTGTGTACCCCCTAATTGACCTATAATTATTTCCTGTGGTAGGGTACACTAATACCCTATAATATAATACGTGGTCCAATTTAAAAATTATAGGTCAATATTAAGGTCCGATACCGTGCCGTTAGTTAACATAGAAAAGTGTCTTCGTATTTCCTTGTTTTAATGCACTATTTAAAATATACATAGTGTACCCCCTAATTGACCTATAATTATATCCTGTGGTAGGGTACACTATTACCCTGTAATATAATACGTGGTCCAATTTAAAAATTATAGGTCAATATTAAGGTCCGATACCGTGCCGTTAGTTAACATAGAAAAATGTCTTTGAATTTTTAAAGCATTTTAGAACGCTTATTTCCTCATTTTTAGCTTCTCAGAACACTTTATTTCGCATAGGCATACATAGTAAACTTTAGGGTCACTCTGTGTACCCCCTAATTGACCTATAATTATTTCCTGTGGTAGGGTACACTATAACCCTGTAATATAATACGTGGTCCAATTTAAAAATTATAGGTCAATATTAAGGTCCGATATTGCGCCTTGCGTTAGTTAACCATTGAAAGATGTCTTTGAATTTTAAAGCATTTTAGAACGCTTATTTCTTCATTTTAAGCTTCTCAGAACACTCTATTTCGCATAGGCATACATAGTAAAATTTAGGGTCAAGCTGTGTACCCCCTAAATGACCTATAAGTATTTCCTGTGGTAGGGTACACTATTACCCTGTAATATAATACGTGGTCCAATTTAAAAATTATAGGTCAATATTAAGTTCCGATACCGTGCCGTTAGTTAACATTGAAAAATGTCTTCGTATTTCCTTGTTTTAATGCACTATTTAAAATATACATAGTGTACCCCCTAATTGACCTATAATTATTTCCTGTGGTAGGGTACACTATTACCCTGTAATATAATACCTGGTCCAATTTAAATATTATGGGTCAATATTAAGGTCTGATATTGCGCCTTGCGTTAGTTAACCATTTAAAGATGTCTTTGAATTTTTAAAGCATTTTAGAACGCTTATTTCTTCATTTTAAGCATCTCAGAACACTCTATTTCGCATAGGCATATATAGTAAACTTTAGGGTCACTCTGTGTACCCCCTAATTGACCTATAATTATTTCCTGTGGTAGGGTACACTATTACCCTGTAATATAATACGTGGTCCAATTTAAAAATTATAGGTCAATATTAAGGTCCGATACCGTGCCGTTAGTTAACATAGAAAAGTGTCTTCGTATTTCCTTGTTTTAATGCACTATTTAAAATATACATAGTGTACCCCCTAATTGACCTATAATTATATCTTGTGGTAGGGTACACTATTACCCTGTAATATAATACCTGGTCCAATTTAAATATTATGGGTCAATATTAAGGTCTGATATTGCGACTTGCGTTAGTTAACCATTGGAAGATGTCTTTGAATTTTTAAAGCATTTTAGAACGCTTATTTCTTCATTTTAAGCATCTCAGAACACTCTATTTCGCATAGGCATACATAGTAAAATTTAGGGTCACGCTGTGTACCCCCTAAATGACCTATAATTATTTCCTGTGGTAGGGTACACTATTACCCTGTAATATAATACGTGGTCCAATTTAAAAATTATAGGTCAATATTAAGGTCCGATACCGTGCCGTTAGTTAACATAGAAAAATGTCTTTGAATTTTTAAAGCATTTTAGAACGCTTATTTCCTCATTTTTAGCTTCTCAGAACACTTTATTTCGCATAGGCATACATAGTAAACTTTAGGGTCACTCTGTGTACCCCCTAATTGACCTATAATTATTTCCTGTGGTAGGGTACACTATAACCCTGTAATATAATACGTGGTCCAATTTAAAAATTATAGGTCAATATTAAAGTCCGATACCGTGCCGTTAGTTAACATAGAAAAGTGTCTTCGTATTTTCTTGTTTTAATGCACTATTTAAAACATACATAGTGTACCCCCTAATTGACCTATAATTATTTCCTGTTGTAGGGTACACTATTACCCTGTAATATAATACCTGGTCCAATTGAAATATTATGGTTCCATATTAAGGTCTGATATCGCGCCTTGCGTTAGTTAACCATTGAAAGATGTCTTTGAATTTTTAAAGCATTTTAGAACGCTTATTTCTTCATTTTAAGCTTCTCAGAACACTCTATTTCGCATAGGCATACATAGTAAATTTTAGGGTCACGCTGTGTACCACCTAATTGACCTATAATTATTTCCTGTGGTAAGGTACACTATTACCCTGTAATATAATACTTGGTACAATTTAAAAATTATAGGTCAATATTAAGGTCCGATACCGTGCCGTTAGTTAACATAGAAAAGTGTCTTCGTATTTCCTTGTTTTAAT
Organism: Parasteatoda tepidariorum; assembly: GCF_982258835.1. Classification (NCBI taxonomy): domain Eukaryota; kingdom Metazoa; phylum Arthropoda; class Arachnida; order Araneae; family Theridiidae; genus Parasteatoda; species Parasteatoda tepidariorum. Next base: position 65,901 of record NW_028257435.1, read on the forward strand.
GCACTATTTAAAATATACATAGTGTACCCCCTAAATGACCTATAATTATTTCCTGTGGTAGGGTACACTATTACCCTGTAATATAATAGGTGGTCCAATTTAAAAATTATAGGTCAATATTAAGGTCCGATACCGTGCCGTTAGTTAACATAGAAAAATGTCTTTGAATTTTTAAAGCATTTTAGAATGCTTATTTCCTCATTTTAAGCTTCTCAGAACACTTTATTTCGCATAGGCATACATAGTAAACTTTTGGGTCACTCTGTGTACCCCTAATTGACCTATAATTATTTCCTGTTTTAGGGTACACTATAACCCTGTAATATAATACGTGGTAAAGTTTAAAAATTATAGGTCAATATTAAGGTCCGATACCGTGCCGTTAGTTAACATAGAAAAGTGTCTTCGTATTTCCTTGTTTTAATGCACTATTTAAAATATACATAGTGTACCCCCTAATTGACCTATAATTATTTCCTGTGGTAGGGTACACTAATACCCTGTAATATAATACCTGGTCCAATTTAAATATTATGGGTCAATATTAAGGTCTGATATTGCGCCTTGCGTTAGTTAACCATTGAAAGATGTTTTTGAATTTTTAAAGCATTTTAGAACGCTTATTTCTTCATTTTAAGCATCTCAGAACACTCTATTTCGCATAGGCATATATAGTAAACTTTAGGGTCACTCTGTGTACCCCCTAATTGACCTATAATTATTTCCTGTGGTAGGGTACACTATTACCCTGTAATATAATACGTGGTCCAATTTAAAAATTATAGGTCAATATTAAGGTCCGATACCGTGCCGTTAGTTAACATAGAAAAGTGTCTTCGTATTTCCTTGTTTTAATGCACTATTTAAAATATACATAGTGTACCCCCTAATTGACCTATAATTATATCCTGTGGTAGGGTACACTATTACCCTGTAATATAATACCTGGTCCCATTTAAATATTATGGGTCAATATTAAGGTCTGATATTGCGACTTGCGTTAGTTAACCATTGGAAGATGTCTTTGAATTTTTAAAGCATTTTAGAACGCTTATTTCTTCATTTTAAGCATCTCAGAACACTCTATTTCGCATAGGCATACATAGTAAAATTTAGGGTCACGCTGTGTACCCCCTAAATGACCTATAATTATTTCCTGTGGTAGGGTACACTATTACCCTGTAATATAATACCTGGTCCAATTTAAATATTATGGGTCAATATTAAGGTCTGATATTGCGACTTGCGTTAGTTAACCATTGGAAGATGTCTTTGAATTTTTAAAGCATTTTAGAACGCTTATTTCTTCATTTTAAGCATCTCAGAACACTCTATTTCGCATAGGCATACATAGTAAAATTTAGGGTCACGCTGTGTACCCCCTAAATGACCTATAATTATTTCCTGTGGTAGGGTACACTATTACCCTGTAATATAATACGTGGTCCAATTTAAAAATTATAGGTCAATATTAAGGTCCGATACCGTGCCGTTAGTTAACATAGAAAAATGTCTTTGAATTTTTAAAGCATTTTAGAACGCTTATTTCCTCATTTTTAGCTTCTCAGAACACTTTATTTCGCATAGGCATACATAGTAAACTTTAGGGTCACTCTGTGTACCCCCTAATTGACCTATAATTATTTCCTGTGGTAGGGTACACTATAACCCTGTAATATAATACGTGGTCCAATTTAAAAATTATAGGTCAATATTAAAGTCCGATACCGTGCCGTTAGTTAACATAGAAAAGTGTCTTCGTATTTTCTTGTTTTAATGCACTATTTAAAACATACATAGTGTACCCCCTAATTGACCTATAATTATTTCCTGTTGTAGGGTACACTATTACCCTGTAATATAATACCTGGTCCAATTGAAATATTATGGTTCCATATTAAGGTCTGATATTGCGCCTTGCGTTAGTTAACCATTGAAAGATGTTTTTGAATTTTTAAAGCATTTTAGAACGCTTATTTCTTCATTTTAAGCATCTCAGAACACTCTATTTCGCATTGGCATATATAGTAAACTTTAGGGTCACTCTGTGTACCCCCTAATTGACCTATAATTATTTCCTGTGGTAGGGTACACTATAACCCTGTAATATAATACGTGGTCCAATTTAAAAATTATAGGTCAATATTAAGGTCCGATACCGTGCCGTTAGTTAACATAGAAAAGTGTCTTCGTATTTCCTTGTTTTAATGCACTATTTAAAATATACATAGTGTACCCCCTAATTGACCTATAATTATTTCCTGTGGTAGGGTACACTATTACCCTGTAATATAATACCTGGTCCAATTTAAATATTATGGGTCAATATTAAGGTCTGATATTGCGCCTTGCGTTAGTTAACCATTGAAAGATGTCTTTGAATTTTTAAAGCATTTTAGAACGCTTATTTCTTCATTTTAAGCATCTCAGAACACTCTATTTCGCATAGGCATATATAGTAAACTTTAGGGTCACTCTGTGTACCCCCTAATTGACCTATAATTATTTCCTGTGGTAGGGTACACTATTACCCTGTAATATAATACGTGGTCCAATTTAAAAATTATAGGTCAATATTAAGGTCCGATACCGTGCCGTTAGTTAACATAGAAAAGTGTCTTCGTATTTCCTTGTTTTAATGCACTATTTAAAATATACATAGTGTACCCCCTAATTGACCTATAATTATATCCTGTGGTAGGGTACACTATTACCCTGTAATATAATACCTGGTCCAATTTAAATATTATGGGTCAATATTAAGGTCTGATATTGCGACTTGCGTTAGTTAACCATTGGAAGATGTCTTTGAATTTTTAAAGCATTTTAGAACGCTTATTTCTTCATTTTAAGCATCTCAGAACACTCTATTTCGCATAGGCATACATAGTAAACTTTAGGGTCACTCTGTGTACCCCCTAATTGACCTATAATTATTTCCTGTTGTAGGGTACACTATAACCCTGTAATATAATACGTGGTCCAATTTAAAAATTATAGGTCAATATTAAAGTCCGATACCGTGCCGTTAGTTAACATAGAAAAGTGTCTTCGTATTTTCTTGTTTTAATGCACTATTTAAAACATACATAGTGTACCCCCTAATTGACCTATAATTATTTCCTGTTGTAGGGTACACTATTACCCTGTAATATAATACCTGGTCCAATTGAAATATTATGGTTCCATATTAAGGTCTGATATCGCGCCTTGCGTTAGTTAACCATTGAAAGATGTCTTTGAATTTTTAAAGCATTTTAGAACGCTTATTTCTTCATTTTAAGCTTCTCAGAACACTCTATTTCGCATAGGCATACATAGTAAATTTTAGGGTCACGCTGTGTACCACCTAATTGACCTATAATTATTTCCTGTGGTAAGGTACACTATTACCCTGTAATATAATACTTGGTACAATTTAAAAATTATAGGTCAATATTAAGGTCCGATACCGTGCCGTTAGTTAACATAGAAAAGTGTCTTCGTATTTCCTTGTTTTAATGCACTATTTAAAATATACATAGTGTACCCCCTAAATGACCTATAATTATTTCCTGTGGTAGGGTACACTATTACCCTGTAATATAATAGGTGGTCCAATTTAAAAATTATAGGTCAATATTAAGGTCCGATACCGTGCCGTTAGTTAACATAGAAAAATGTCTTTGAATTTTTAAAGCATTTTAGAACGCTTATTTCCTCATTTTAAGCTTCTCAGAACACTTTATTTCGCATAGGCATACATAGTAAACTTTAGGGTCACTCTGTGTACCCCCTAATTGACCTATAATTATTTCCTGTTTTAGGGTACACTATAACCCTGTAATATATTACGTGGTCCAGTTTAAAAATTATAGGTCAATATTAAGGTCCGATACCGTGCCGTTAGTTAACATAGAAAAGTGTCTTCGTATTTCCTTGTTTTAATGCACTATTTAAAATATACATAGTGTACCCCCTAATTGACCTATAATTATTTCCTGTGGTAGGGTACACTATTACCCTGTAATATAATACCTGGTCCAATTTAAATATTATGGGTCAATATTAAGGTCTGATATTGCGCCTTGCGTTAGTTAACCATTGAAAGATGTTTTTGAATTTTTAAAGCATTTTAGAACGCTTATTTCTTCATTTTAAGCTTCTCAGAACACTCTATTTCGCATAGGCATATATAGTAAACTTTAGGGTCACTCTGTGTACCCCCTAATTGACCTATAATTATTTCCTGTGGTAGGGTACACTATAACCCTGTAATATAATACGTGGTCCAATTTAAAAATTATAGGTCAATATTAAGGTCCGATACCGTGCCGTTAGTTAACATAGAAAAGTGTCTTCGTATTTCCTTGTTTTAATGCACTATTTAAAATATACATAGTGTACCCCCTAATTGACCTATAATTATTTCCTGTGGTAGGGTACACTATTACCCTGTAATATAATACCTGGTCCAATTTAAATATTATGGGTCAATATTAAGGTCTGATATTGCGCCTTGCGTTAGTTAACCATTGGAAGATGTCTTTGAATTTTTAAAGCATTTTAGAACGCTTATTTCTTCTTTTTAAGCATCTCAGAACACTCTATTTCGCATAGGCATACATAGTAAAATTTAGGGTCACGCTGTGTACCCCCTAAATGACCTATAATTATTTCCTGTGGTAGGGTACACTATTACCCTGTAATATAATACGTGGTCCAATTTAAAAATTATAGGTCAATTTTAAGGTCCGATACCGTGCCGTTAGTTAACATAGAAAAATGTCTTTGAATTTTTAAAGCATTTTAGAACGCTTATTTCCTCATTTTAAGCTTCTCAGAACACTTTATTTCGCATAGGCATACATAGTAAACTTTAGGGTCACGCTGTGTACCCCCTAATTGACCTATAATTATTTCCTTTGGTAGGGTACACTATTACCCTGTAATATAATACCTGGTCCAATTTAAATTTTATGGGTCAATATTAAGGTCTGATATTGCGCCTTGCGTTAGTTAACCATTGAAAGATGTCTTTGAATTTTTAAAGCATTTTAGAACGCTTATTTCTTCATTTTAAGCTTCTCAGAACACTCTATTTCGCATAGGCATACATAGTAAAATTTAGGGTCACGCTGTGTACCCCCTAAATGACCTATAATTATTTCCTGTGGTAGGGTACACTATTACCCTGTAATATAATACGTGGTCCAATTTAAAAATTATAGGTCAATATTAAGTTCCGATACCGTGCCGTTAGTTAACATTGAAAAATGTCTTCGTATTTCCTTGTTTTAATGCACTATTTAAAATATACATAGTGTACCCCCTAATTGACCTATAATTATATCCTGTGGTAGGGTACACTATTACCCTGTAATATAATACGTGGTCCAATTTAAAAATTATAGGTCAATATTAAGGTCCGATACCGTGCCGTTAGTTAACATAGAAAAATGTCTTTGAATTTTTAAAGCATTTTAGAACGCTTATTTCCTCATTTTTAGCTTCTCAGAACACTTTATTTCGCATAGGCATACATAGTAAACTTTAGGGTCACTCTGTGTACCCCCTAATTGACCTATAATTATTTCCTGTGGTAGGGTACACTATAACCCTGTAATATAATACGTGGTCCAATTTAAAAATTATAGGGCAATATTAAGGTCCGATATTGCGCCTTGCGTTAGTTAACCATTGAAAGATGTCTTTGAATTTTTAAAGCATTTTAGAACGCTTATTTCTTCATTTTAAGCTTCTCAGAACACTCTATTTCGCATAGGCATACATAGTAAAATTTAGGGTCACGCTGTGTACCCCCTAAATGACCTATAAGTATTTCCTGTGGTAGGGTACACTATTACCCTGTAATATAATACGTGGTCCAATTTAAAAATTATAGGTCAATATTAAGTTCCGATACCGTGCCGTTAGTTAACATTGAAAAATGTCTTCGTATTTCCTTGTTTTAATGCACTATTTAAAATATACATAGTGTACCCCCTAATTGACCTATAATTATTTCCTGTGGTAGGGTACACTATTACCCTGTAATATAATACCTGGTCCAATTTAAATATTATGGGTCAATATTAAGGTCTGATATTGCGCCTTGCGTTAGTTAACCATTGAAAGATGTCTTTGAATTTTTAAAGCATTTTAGAACGCTTATTTCTTCATTTTAAGCATCTCAGAACACTCTATTTCGCATAGGCATACATAGTAAAATTTAGGGTCACGCTGTGTACCCCCTAAATGACCTATAATTATTTCCTGTGGTAGGGAACACTATTACCCTGTAATATAATACGTGGTCCAATTTAAAAATTATAGGTCAATATTAAGGTCCGATACCGTGCCGTTAGTTAACATAGAAAAATGTCTTTGAATTTTTAAAGCATTTTAGAACGCTTATTTCCTCATTTTTAGCTTCTCAGAACACTTTATTTCGCATAGGCATACATAGTAAACTTTAGGGTCACTCTGTGTACCCCCTAATTGACCTATAATTATTTCCTGTTGTAGGGTACACTATAACCCTGTAATATAATACGTGGTCCAATTTAAAAATTATAGGTCAATATTAAAGTCCGATACCGTGCCGTTAGTTAACATAGAAAAGTGTCTTCGTATTTTCTTGTTTTAATGCACTATTTAAAACATACATAGTGTACCCCCTAATTGACCTATAATTATTTCCTGTTGTAGGGTACACTATTACCCTGTAATATAATACCTGGTCCAATTGAAATATTATGGTTCCATATTAAGGTCTGATATCGCGCTTTGCGTTAGTTAACCATTGAAAGATGTCTTTGAATTTTTAAAGCATTTTAGAACGCTTATTTCTTCATTTTAAGCTTCTCAGAACACTCTATTTCGCATAGGCATACATAGTAAATTTTAGGGTCACGCTGTGTACCACCTAATTGACCTATAATTATTTCCTGTGGTAAGGTACACTATTACCCTGTAATATAATACTTGGTACAATTTAAAAATTATAGGTCAATATTAAGGTCCGATACCGTGCCGTTAGTTAACATAGAAAAATGTCTTTGAATTTTTAAAGCATTTTAGAACGCTTATTTCCTCATTTTAAGCTTCTCAGAACACTTTATTTCGCATAGGCATACATAGTAAACTTTAGGGTCACGCTGTGTACCCCCTAATTGACCTATAATTATTTCCTTTGGTAGGGTACACTATTACCCTGTAATATAATACCTGGTCCAATTTAAATTTTATGGGTCAATATTAAGGTCTGATATTGCGCCTTGCGTTAGTTAACCATTGAAAGATGTCTTTGAATTTTTAAAGCATTTTAGAACGCTTATTTCTTCATTTTAAGCTTCTCAGAACACTCTATTTCGCATAGGCATACATAGTAAAATTTAGGGTCACGCTGTGTACCCCCTAAATGACCTATAATTATTTCCTGTGGTAGGGTACACTATTACCCTGTAATATAATACGTGGTCCAATTTAAAAATTATAGGTCAATATTAAGTTCCGATACCGTGCCGTTAGTTAACATTGAAAAATGTCTTCGTATTTCCTTGTTTTAATGCACTATTTAAAATATACATAGTGTACCCCCTAATTGACCTATAATTATATCCTGTGGTAGGGTACACTATTACCCTGTAATATAATACGTGGTCCAATTTAAAAATTATAGGTCAATATTAAGGTCCGATACCGTGCCGTTAGTTAACATAGAAAAATGTCTTTGAATTTTTAAAGCATTTTAGAACGCTTATTTCCTCATTTTTAGCTTCTCAGAACACTTTATTTCGCATAGGCATACATAGTAAACTTTAGGGTCACTCTGTGTACCCCCTAATTGACCTATAATTATTTCCTGTGGTAGGGTACACTATAACCCTGTAATATAATACGTGGTCCAATTTAAAAATTATAGGGCAATATTAAGGTCCGATATTGCGCCTTGCGTTAGTTAACCATTGAAAGATGTCTTTGAATTTTTAAAGCATTTTAGAACGCTTATTTCTTCATTTTAAGCTTCTCAGAACACTCTATTTCGCATAGGCATACATAGTAAAATTTAGGGTCACGCTGTGTACCCCCTAAATGACCTATAAGTATTTCCTGTGGTAGGGTACACTATTACCCTGTAATATAATACGTGGTCCAATTTAAAAATTATAGGTCAATATTAAGTTCCGATACCGTGCCGTTAGTTAACATTGAAAAATGTCTTCGTATTTCCTTGTTTTAATGCACTATTTAAAATATACATAGTGTACCCCCTAATTGACCTATAATTATTTCCTGTGGTAGGGTACACTATTACCCTGTAATATAATACCTGGTCCAATTTAAATATTATGGGTCAATATTAAGGTCTGATATTGCGCCTTGCGTTAGTTAACCATTGAAAGATGTCTTTGAATTTTTAAAGCATTTTAGAACGCTTATTTCTTCATTTTAAGCATCTCAGAACACTCTATTTCGCATAGGCATACATAGTAAAATTTAGGGTCACGCTGTGTACCCCCTAAATGACCTATAATTATTTCCTGTGGTAGGGAACACTATTACCCTGTAATATAATACGTGGTCCAATTTAAAAATTATAGGTCAATATTAAGGTCCGATACCGTGCCGTTAGTTAACATAGAAAAATGTCTTTGAATTTTTAAAGCATTTTAGAACGCTTATTTCCTCATTTTTAGCTTCTCAGAACACTTTATTTCGCATAGGCATACATAGTAAACTTTAGGGTCACTCTGTGTACCCCCTAATTGACCTATAATTATTTCCTGTTGTAGGGTACACTATAACCCTGTAATATAATACGTGGTCCAATTTAAAAATTATAGGTCAGTATTAAAGTCCGATACCGTGCCGTTAGTTAACATAGAAAAGTGTCTTCGTATTTTCTTGTTTTAATGCACTATTTAAAACATACATAGTGTACCCCCTAATTGACCTATAATTATTTCCTGTTGTAGGGTACACTATTACCCTGTAATATAATACCTGGTCCAATTGAAATATTATGGTTCCATATTAAGGTCTGATATCGCGCCTTGCGTTAGTTAACCATTGAAAGATGTCTTTGAATTTTTAAAGCATTTTAGAACGCTTATTTCTTCATTTTAAGCTTCTCAGAACACTCTATTTCGCATAGGCATACATAGTAAATTTTAGGGTCACGCTGTGTACCACCTAATTGACCTATAATTATTTCCTGTGGTAAGGTACACTATTACCCTGTAATATAATACTTGGTACAATTTAAAAATTATAGGTCAATATTAAGGTCCGATACCGTGCCGTTAGTTAACATAGAAAAGTGTCTTCGTATTTCCTTGTTTTAATGCACTATTTAAAATATACATAGTGTACCCCCTAAATGACCTATAATTATTTCCTGTGGTAGGGTACACTATTACCCTGTAATATAATAGGTGGTCCAATTTAAAAATTATAGGTCAATATTAAGGTCCGATACCGTGCCGTTAGTTAACATAGAAAAATGTCTTTGAATTTTTAAAGCATTTTAGAACGCTTATTTCCTCATTTTAAGCTTCTCAGAACACTTTATTTCGCATAGGCATACATAGTAAACTTTAGGGTCACTCTGTGTACCCCCTAATTGACCTATAATTATTTCCTGTTTTAGGGTACACTATAACCCTGTAATATAATACGTGGTCCAGTTTAAAAATTATAGGTCAATATTAAGGTCCGATACCGTGCCGTTAGTTAACATAGAAAAGTGTCTTCGTATTTCCTTGTTTTAATGCACTATTTAAAATATACATAGTGTACCCCCTAATTGACCTATAATTATTTCCTGTGGTAGGGTACACTATTACCCTGTAATATAATACCTGGTCCAATTTAAATATTATGGGTCAATATTAAGGTCTGATATTGCGCCTTGCGTTAGTTAACCATTGAAAGATGTTTTTGAATTTTTAAAGCATTTTAGAACGCTTATTTCTTCATTTTAAGCTTCTCAGAACACTCTATTTCGCATAGGCATATATAGTAAACTTTAGGGTCACTCTGTGTACCCCCTAATTGACCTATAATTATTTCCTGTGGTAGGGTACACTATAACCCTGTAATATAATACGTGGTCCAATTTAAAAATTATAGGTCAATATTAAGGTCCGATACCGTGCCGTTAGTTAACATAGAAAAGTGTCTTCGTATTTCCTTGTTTTAATGCACTATTTAAAATATACATAGTGTACCCCCTAATTGACCTATAATTATTTCCTGTGGTAGGGTACACTATTACCCTGTAATATAATACCTGGTCCAATTTAAATATTATGGGTCAATATTAAGGTCTGATATTGCGCCTTGCGTTAGTTAACCATTGGAAGATGTCTTTGAATTTTTAAAGCATTTTAGAACGCTTATTTCTTCTTTTTAAGCATCTCAGAACACTCTATTTCGCATAGGCATACATAGTAAAATTTAGGGTCACGCTGTGTACCCCCTAAATGACCTATAATTATTTCCTGTGGTAGGGTACACTATTACCCTGTAATATAATACGTGGTCCAATTTAAAAATTATAGGTCAATATTAAGGTCCGATACCGTGCCGTTAGTTAACATAGAAAAATGTCTTTGAATTTTTAAAGCATTTTAGAACGCTTATTTCCTCATTTTAAGCTTCTCAGAACACTTTATTTCGCATAGGCATACATAGTAAACTTTAGGGTCACGCTGTGTACCCCCTAATTGACCTATAATTATTTCCTTTGGTAGGGTACACTATTACCCTGTAATATAATACCTGGTCCAATTTAAATTTTATGGGTCAATATTAAGGTCTGATATTGCGCCTTGCGTTAGTTAACCATTGAAAGATGTCTTTGAATTTTTAAAGCATTTTAGAACGCTTATTTCTTCATTTTAAGCTTCTCAGAACACTCTATTTCGCATAGGCATACATAGTAAAATTTAGGGTCACGCTGTGTACCCCCTAAATGACCTATAATTATTTCCTGTGGTAGGGTACACTATTACCCTGTAATATAATACGTGGTCCAATTTAAAAATTATAGGTCAATATTAAGTTCCGATACCGTGCCGTTAGTTAACATTGAAAAATGTCTTCGTATTTCCTTGTTTTAATGCACTATTTAAAATATACATAGTGTACCCCCTAATTGACCTATAATTATATCCTGTGGTAGGGTACACTATTACCCTGTAATATAATACGTGGTCCAATTTAAAAATTATAGGTCAATATTAAGGTCCGATACCGTGCCGTTAGTTAACATAGAAAAATGTCTTTGAATTTTTAAAGCATTTTAGAACGCTTATTTCCTCATTTTTAGCTTCTCAGAACACTTTATTTCGCATAGGCATACATAGTAAACTTTAGGGTCACTCTGTGTACCCCCTAATTGACCTATAATTATTTCCTGTGGTAGGGTACACTATAACCCTGTAATATAATACGTGGTCCAATTTAAAAATTATAGGGCAATATTAAGGTCCGATATTGCGCCTTGCGTTAGTTAACCATTGAAAGATGTCTTTGAATTTTTAAAGCATTTTAGAACGCTTATTTCTTCATTTTAAGCTTCTCAGAACACTCTATTTCGCATAGGCATACATAGTAAAATTTAGGGTCACGCTGTGTACCCCCTAAATGACCTATAAGTATTTCCTGTGGTAGGGTACACTATTACCCTGTAATATAATACGTGGTCCAATTTAAAAATTATAGGTCAATATTAAGTTCCGATACCGTGCCGTTAGTTAACATTGAAAAATGTCTTCGTATTTCCTTGTTTTAATGCACTATTTAAAATATACATAGTGTACCCCCTATTTGACCTATAATTATTTCCTGTGGTAGGGTACACTATTACCCTGTAATATAATACCTGGTCCAATTTAAATATTATGGGTCAATATTAAGGTCTGATATTGCGCCTTGCGTTAGTTAACCATTGAAAGATGTCTTTGAATTTTTAAAGCATTTTAGAACGCTTATTTCTTCATTTTAAGCATCTCAGAACACTCTATTTCGCATAGGCATATATAGTAAACTTTAGGGTCACTCTGTGTACCCCCTAATTGACCTATAATTATTTCCTGTGGTAGGGTACACTATTACCCTGTAATATAATACGTGGTCCAATTTAAAAATTATAGGTCAATATTAAGGTCCGATACCGTGCCGTTAGTTAACATAGAAAAGTGTCTTCGTATTTCCTTGTTTTAATGCACTATTTAAAATATACATAGTGTACCCCCTAATTGACCTATAATTATATCCTGTGGTAGGGTACACTATTACCCTGTAATATAATACCTGGTCCAATTTAAATATTATGGGTCAATATTAAGGTCTGATATTGCGACTTGCGTTAGTTAACCATTGGAAGATGTCTTTGAATTTTTAAAGCATTTTAGAACGCTTATTTCTTCTTTTTAAGCATCTCAGAACACTCTATTTCGCATAGGCATACATAGTAAAATTTAGGGTCACGCTGTGTACCCCCTAAATGACCTATAATTATTTCCTGTGGTAGGGTACACTATTACCCTGTAATATAATACGTGGTCCAATTTAAAAATTATAGGTCAATATTAAGGTCCGATACCGTGCCGTTAGTTAACATAGAAAAATGTCTTTGAATTTTTAAAGCATTTTAGAACGCTTATTTCCTCATTTTTAGCTTCTCAGAACACTTTATTTCGCATAGGCATACATAGTAAACTTTAGGGTCACTCTGTGTACCCCCTAATTGACCTATAATTATTTCCTGTGGTAGGGTACACTATAACCCTGTAATATAATACGTGGTCCAATTTAAAAATTATAGGTCAATATTAAGGTCCGATACCGTGCCGTTAGTTAACATAGAAAAGTGTCTTCGTATTTTCTTGTTTTAATGCACTATTTAAAACATACATAGTGTACCCCCTAATTGACCTATAATTATTTCCTGTTGTAGGGTACACTATTACCCTGTAATATAATACCTGGTCCAATTGAAATATTATGGTTCCATATTAAGGTCTGATATCGCGCCTTGCGTTAGTTAACCATTGAAAGATGTCTTTGAATTTTTAAAGCATTTTAGAACGCTTATTTCTTCATTTTAAGCTTCTCAGAACACTCTATTTCGCATAGGCATACATAGTAAAATTTAGGGTCACGCTGTGTACCCCCTAAATGACCTATAATTATTTCCTGTGGTAGGGTACACTATTACCCTGTAATATAATACGTGGTCCAATTTAAAAATTATAGGTCAATATTAAGTTCCGATACCGTGCCGTAAGTTAACATTGAAAAATGTCTTCGTATTTCCTTGTTTTAATGCACTATTTAAAATATACATAGTGTACCCCCTAATTGACCTATAATTATTTCCTGTGGTAGGGTACACTATTACCCTGTAATATAATACCTGGTCCAATTTAAATATTATGGGTCAATATTAAGGTCTGATATTGCGCCTTGCGTTAGTTAACCATTGAAAGATGTCTTTGAATTTTTAAAGCATTTTAGAACGCTTATTTCTTCATTTTAAGCATCTCAGAACACTCTATTTCGCATAGGCATATATAGTAAACTTTAGGGTCACTCTGTGTACCCCCTAATTGACCTATAATTATTTCCTGTGGTAGGGTACACTATTACCCTGTAATATAATACCTGGTCCAATTTAAATTTTATGGGTCAATATTAAGGTCAGATATTGCGCCTTGCGTTAGTTAACCATTGAAAGATGTCTTTGAATTTTTAAAGCATTTTAGAACACTTATTTCCTCATTTTAAGCTTCTCAGAACACTCTATTTCGCATAGGCATACATAGTAAACTTTAGGGTCACGCTGTGTACCACCTAATTGACCTATAATTATTTCCTGTGGTAAGGTACACTATTACCCTGTAATATAATACATGGTACAATTTAAAAATTATAGGTCAATATTAAGGTCCGATACCGTGCCGTTAGTTAACATAGAAAAGTGTCTTCGTATTTCCTTGTTTTAATGCACTATTTAAAATATACATAGTGTACCCCCTAAATGACCTATAATTATTTCCTGTGGTAGGGTACATTATTACCCTGTAATATAATAGGTGGTCCAATTTAAAAATTATAGGTCAATATTAAGGTCCGATACCGTGCCGTTAGTTAACATAGAAAAATGTCTTTGAATTTTTAAAGCATTTTAGAACGCTTATTTCCTCATTTTAAGCTTCTCAGAACACTTTATTTCGCATAGGCATACATAGTAAACTTTAGGGTCACTCTATGTACCCCCTAATTGACCTATAATTATTTCCTGTGGTAGGGTACACTATAACCCTGTAATATAATACGTGGTCCAATTTAAAAATTATAGGTCAATATTAAGGTCTGATATTGCGCTTTGCGTTAGTTAACCATTGAAAGATGTCTTTGAATTTTTAAAGCATTTTAGAACGCTTATTTCTTCATTTTAAGCATCTCAGAACACTCTATTTCGCATAGGCATACATAGTAAAATTTAGGGTCACGCTGTGTACCCCCTAAATGACCTATAATTATTTCCTGTGGTAGGGTACACTATTACCCTGTAATATAATACGTGGTCCAATTTAAAAATTATAGGTCAATATTAAGGTCCGATACCGTGCCGTTAGTTAACATAGAAACATGTCTTTGAATTTTTAAAGCATTTTAGAACGCTTATTTCCTCATTTTAAGCTTCTCAGAACACTTTATTTCATATAGGCATACATAGTAAACTTTAGGGTCACGCTGTGTACCCCCTAATTGACCTATAATTATTTCCTGTGGTAGGGTACACTATTACCCTGTAATATAATACCTGGTCCAATTAAAATATTATGGGTCAATATTAAGGTCTGATATTGCGCCTTGCGTTAGTTAACCATTGAAATATGTCTTTGAATTTTTAAAGCATTTTAGAACGCTTATTTCTTCATTTTAAGCTTCTCAGAACACTCTATTTCGCATAGGCATACATAGTAAAATTTAGGGTCACGCTGTGTACCCCCTGAATGACCTATAATTATTTCCTGTGGTAGGGTACACAATTACCCTGGAATATAATGCGTGGTTCAATTTAAAAATTATAGGTCAATATTAAGTTCCGATACCGTGCCGTTAGTTAACATTGAAAAATGTCTTCGTATTTCCTTGTTTTAATGCACTATTTAAAATATACATAGTGTACCCCCTAATTGACCTATAATTATTTCCTGTGGTAGGGTACACTATTACCCTGTAATACAATACCTGGTCCAATTTAAATATTATGGGTCAATATTAAGGTTTGATATTGCGCCTTGCGTTAGTTAACCATTGAAAGATGTCTTTGAATTTTTAAAGCATTTTAGAACGCTTATTTCTTCATTTTAAGCTTCTCAGAACACTTTATTTTGCATAGGCATACATAGTAAACTTTAGGGTCACGCTGTGTACCCCCTAATTGACCTATAATTATTTCCTGTGGTAGGGTACACTATTACCCTGTAATATAATAGGTGGTCCAATTTAAAAATTATAGGTCAATATTAAGGTCCGATACCGTGCCGTTAGTTAACATAGAAAAATGTCTTTGAATTTTTAAAGCATTTTAGAACGCTTATTTCCTCATTTTAAGCTTCTCAGAACACTTTATTTCGCATAGGCATACATAGTAAATTTTAGGGTCACTCTGCGTACCCCCTAATTGACCTATAATTATTTCCTGTGGTAGGGTACACTATAACCCTGTAATATAATACGTGGTCCAATTTAAAAATTATAGGTCAATATTAAGGTCCGATACCGTGCCGTTAGTTAACATAGAAAAGTGTCTTCGTATTTCCTTGTTTTAATGCACTATTTAAAATATACATAGTGTACCCCCTAATTGACCTATAATTATTTCCTGTGGTAGGGTACACTATTACCCTGTAATATAATACCTGGTCCAATTTAAATATTATGGGTCAATATTAAGGTCTGATATTGCGCCTTGCGTTAGTTAACCATTGAAAGATGTCTTTGAATTTTTAAAGCACTTTAGAACGCTTATTTCTTCATTTTAAGCATCTCAGAACACTCTATTTCGCATAGGCATACATAGTAAAATTTAGGGTCACGCTGTGTACCCCCTAAATGACCTATAATTATTTCCTGCGGTAGGGTACACTATTACCCTGTAATATAATACGTGGTCCTATTTAAAAATTATAGGTCAATATTAAGGTCCTATACCGTGCCGTTAGTTAACATAGAAAAATGTCTTTGAATTTTTAAAGCATTTTAGAACGCTTATTTCCTCATTTTAAGCTTCTCAGAACACTTTATTTCGCATAGGCATACATAGTAAACTTTAGGGTCACTCTGTGTACCCCCTAATTGACCTATAATTATTTCCTGTGGTAGGGTACACTATAACCCTGTAATATAATACGTGGTCCAATTTAAAAATTATAGGTCAATATTAAGGTTCGATACCGTGCCGTTAGTTAACATAGAAAAGTGTCTTCGTATTTCCTTGTTTTAATGCACTATTTAAAACATACATAGTGTACCCCCTAATTGACCTATAATTATTTCCTGTTGTAGGGTACACTATTACCCTGTAATATAATACCTGGTCCAATTGAAATATTATGGTTCCATATTAAGGTCTGATATCGCGCCTTGCGTTAGTTAACCATTGAAAGATGTCTTTGAATTTTTAAAGCATTTTAGAACGCTTATTTCTTCATTTTAAGCTTCTCAGAACACTCTATTTCGCATAGGCATACATAGTAAAATTTAGGGTCACGCTGTGTACCCCCTAAATGACCTATAATTATTTCCTGTGGTAGGGTACACTATTACCCTGTAATATAATACGTGGTCCAATTTAAAAATTATAGGTCAATATTAAGTTCCGATACCGTGCCGTAAGTTAACATTGAAAAATGTCTTCGTATTTCCTTGTTTTAATGCACTATTTAAAATATACATAGTGTACCCCCTAATTGACCTATAATTATTTCCTGTGGTAGGGTACACTATTACCCTGTAATATAATACCTGGTCCAATTTAAATATTATGGGTCAATATTAAGGTCTGATATTGCGCCTTGCGTTAGTTAACCATTGAAAGATGTCTTTGAATTTTTAAAGCATTTTAGAACGCTTATTTCTTCATTTTAAGCATCTCAGAACACTCTATTTCGCATAGGCATATATAGTAAACTTTAGGGTCACTCTGTGTACCCCCTAATTGACCTATAATTATTTCCTGTGGTAGGGTACACTATTACCCTGTAATATAATACCTGGTCCAATTTAAATTTTATGGGTCAATATTAAGGTCTGATATTGCGCCTTGCGTTAGTTAACCATTGAAAGATGTCTTTGAATTTTTAAAGCATTTTAGAACACTTATTTCCTCATTTTAAGCTTCTCAGAACACTCTATTTCGCATAGGCATACATAGTAAACTTTAGGGTCACGCTGTGTACCACCTAATTGACCTATAATTATTTCCTGTGGTAAGGTACACTATTACCCTGTAATATAATACATGGTACAATTTAAAAATTATAGGTCAATATTAAGGTCCGATACCGTGCCGTTAGTTAACATAGAAAAGTGTCTTCGTATTTCCTTGTTTTAATGCACTATTTAAAATATACATAGTGTACCCCCTAAATGACCTATAATTATTTCCTGTGGTAGGGTACATTATTACCCTGTAATATAATAGGTGGTCCAATTTAAAAATTATAGGTCAATATTAAGGTCCGATACCGTGCCGTTAGTTAACATAGAAAAATGTCTTTGAATTTTTAAAGCATTTTAGAACGCTTATTTCCTCATTTTAAGCTTCTCAGAACACTTTATTTCGCATAGGCATACATAGTAAACTTTAGGGTCACTCTATGTACCCCCTAATTGACCTATAATTATTTCCTGTGGTAGGGTACACTATAACCCTGTAATATAATACGTGGTCCAATTTAAAAATTATAGGTCAATATTAAGGTCTGATATTGCGCTTTGCGTTAGTTAACCATTGAAAGATGTCTTTGAATTTTTAAAGCATTTTAGAACGCTTATTTCTTCATTTTAAGCATCTCAGAACACTCTATTTCGCATAGGCATACATAGTAAAATTTAGGGTCACGCTGTGTACCCCCTAAATGACCTATAATTATTTCCTGTGGTAGGGTACACTATTACCCTGTAATATAATACGTGGTCCAATTTAAAAATTATAGGTCAATATTAAGGTCCGATACCGTGCCGTTAGTTAACATAGAAACATGTCTTTGAATTTTTAAAGCATTTTAGAACGCTTATTTCCTCATTTTAAGCTTCTCAGAACACTTTATTTCATATAGGCATACATAGTAAACTTTAGGGTCACGCTGTGTACCCCCTAATTGACCTATAATTATTTCCTGTGGTAGGGTACACTATTACCCTGTAATATAATACCTGGTCCAATTAAAATATTATGGGTCAATATTAAGGTCTGATATTGCGCCTTGCGTTAGTTAACCATTGAAATATGTCTTTGAATTTTTAAAGCATTTTAGAACGCTTATTTCTTCATTTTAAGCTTCTCAGAACACTCTATTTCGCATAGGCATACATAGTAAAATTTAGGGTCACGCTGTGTACCCCCTGAATGACCTATAATTATTTCCTGTGGTAGGGTACACAATTACCCTGGAATATAATGCGTGGTTCAATTTAAAAATTATAGGTCAATATTAAGTTCCGATACCGTGCCGTTAGTTAACATTGAAAAATGTCTTCGTATTTCCTTGTTTTAATGCACTATTTAAAATATACATAGTGTACCCCCTAATTGACCTATAATTATTTCCTGTGGTAGGGTACACTATTACCCTGTAATACAATACCTGGTCCAATTTAAATATTATGGGTCAATATTAAGGTTTGATATTGCGCCTTGCGTTAGTTAACCATTGAAAGATGTCTTTGAATTTTTAAAGCATTTTAGAACGCTTATTTCTTCATTTTAAGCTTCTCAGAACACTTTATTTTGCATAGGCATACATAGTAAACTTTAGGGTCACGCTGTGTACCCCCTAATTGACCTATAATTATTTCCTGTGGTAGGGTACACTATTACCCTGTAATATAATAGGTGGTCCAATTTAAAAATTATAGGTCAATATTAAGGTCCGATACCGTGCCGTTAGTTAACATAGAAAAATGTCTTTGAATTTTTAAAGCATTTTAGAACGCTTATTTCCTCATTTTAAGCTTCTCAGAACACTTTATTTCGCATAGGCATACATAGTAAATTTTAGGGTCACTCTGCGTACCCCCTAATTGACCTATAATTATTTCCTGTGGTAGGGTACACTATAACCCTGTAATATAATACGTGGTCCAATTTAAAAATTATAGGTCAATATTAAGGTCCGATACCGTGCCGTTAGTTAACATAGAAAAGTGTCTTCGTATTTCCTTGTTTTAATGCACTATTTAAAATATACATAGTGTACCCCCTAATTGACCTATAATTATTTCCTGTGGTAGGGTACACTATTACCCTGTAATATAATACCTGGTCCAATTTAAATATTATGGGTCAATATTAAGGTCTGATATTGCGCCTTGCGTTAGTTAACCATTGAAAGATGTCTTTGAATTTTTAAAGCACTTTAGAACGCTTATTTCTTCATTTTAAGCATCTCAGAACACTCTATTTCGCATAGGCATACATAGTAAAATTTAGGGTCACGCTGTGTACCCCCTAAATGACCTATAATTATTTCCTGCGGTAGGGTACACTATTACCCTGTAATATAATACGTGGTCCTATTTAAAAATTATAGGTCAATATTAAGGTCCTATACCGTGCCGTTAGTTAACATAGAAAAATGTCTTTGAATTTTTAAAGCATTTTAGAACGCTTATTTCCTCATTTTAAGCTTCTCAGAACACTTTATTTCGCATAGGCATACATAGTAAACTTTAGGGTCACTCTGTGTACCCCCTAATTGACCTATAATTATTTCCTGTGGTAGGGTACACTATAACCCTGTAATATAATACGTGGTCCAATTTAAAAATTATAGGTCAATATTAAGGTTCGATACCGTGCCGTTAGTTAACATAGAAAAGTGTCTTCGTATTTCCTTGTTTTAATGCACTATTTAAAATATACATAGTGTACCCCCTAATTGACCTATAATTATTTCCTGTGGAAGGGTACACTATTACCCTGTAATATAATACCTGGTCCAATTTAAATATTATGGGTCAATATTAAGGTCTGATATTGCGCCTTGCGTTAGTTAACCATTGAAAGATGTCTTTGAATTTTTAAAGCATTTTAGAACGCTTATTTCTTCATTTTAAGCTTCTCAGAACACTTTATTTTGCATAGGCATACATAGTAAACTTTAGGGTCACGCTGTGTACCCCCTAATTGACCTATAATTATTTCCTGTGGTAGGGTACACTATTACCCTGTAATATAATAGGTGGTCCAATTTAAAAATTATAGGTCAATATTAAGGTCCGATACCGTGCCGTTAGTTAACATAGAAAAATGTCTTTGAATTTTTAAAGCATTTTAGAACGCTTATTTCCTCATTTTAAGCTTCTCAGAACACTTTATTTCGCATAGGCATACATAGTAAATTTTAGGGTCACTCTGCGTACCCCCTAATTGACCTATAATTATTTCCTGTGGTAGGGTACACTATAACCCTGTAATATAATACGTGGTCCAATTTAAAAATTATAGGTCAATATTAAGGTCCGATACCGTGCCGTTAGTTAACATAGAAAAGTGTCTTCGTATTTCCTTGTTTTAATGCACTATTTAAAATATACATAGTGTACCCCCTAATTGACCTATAATTATTTCCTGTGGTAGGGTACACTATTACCCTGTAATATAATACCTGGTCCAATTTAAATATTATGGGTCAATATTAAGGTCTGATATTGCGCCTTGCGTTAGTTAACCATTGAAAGATGTCTTTGAATTTTTAAAGCACTTTAGAACGCTTATTTCTTCATTTTAAGCATCTCAGAACACTCTATTTCGCATAGGCATACATAGTAAAATTTAGGGTCACGCTGTGTACCCCCTAAATGACCTATAATTATTTCCTGCGGTAGGGTACACTATTACCCTGTAATATAATACGTGGTCCTATTTAAAAATTATAGGTCAATACTAAGGTCCTATACCGTGCCGTTAGTTAACATAGAAAAATGTCTTTGAATTTTTAAAGCATTTTAGAACGCTTATTTCCTCATTTTAAGCTTCTCAGAACACTTTATTTCGCATAGGCATACATAGTAAACTTTAGGGTCACTCTGTGTACCCACTAATTGACCTATAATTATTTCCTGTGGTAGGGTACACTATAACCCTGTAATATAATACGTGGTCCAATTTAAAAATTATAGGTCAATATTAAGGTTCGATACCGTGCCGTTAGTTAACATAGAAGTGTCTTCGTATTTCCTTGTTTTAATGCACTATTTAAAATATACATAGTGTACCCCCTAATTGACCTATAATTATTTCCTGTGGAAGGGTACACTATTACCCTGTAATATAATACCTGGTCCAATTTAAATATTATGGGTCAATATTAAGGTCTGATATTGCGCCTTGCGTTAGTTAACCATTGAAAGATGTCTTTGAATTTTTAAAGCATTTTAGAACGCTTATTTCTTCATTTTAAGCTTCTCAGAACACTCTATTTCGCATAGGCATACATAGTAAACTTTAGGGTCACGCTGTGTACCCCCTAATTGACCTATAATTATTTCCTGCGGTAGGGTACACTATTACCCTGTAATATAATAGGTGGTCCAATTTAAAAATTATAGGTCAATATTAAGGTCCGATACCGTGCCGTTAGTTAACATAGAAAAATGTCTTTGAATTTTTAAAGCATTTTAGAACGCTTATTTCCTCATTTTAAGCTTCTCAGAACACTTTATTTCGCATAGGCATACATAGTAAATTTTAGGGTCACTCTGCGTACCCCCTAATTGACCTATAATTATTTCCTGTGGTAGGGTACACTATAACCCTGTAATATAATACGTGGTCCAATTTAAAAATTATAGGTCAATATTAAGGTCCGATACCGTGCCGTTAGTTAACATAGAAAAGTGTCTTCGTATTTCCTTGTTTTAATGCACTATTTAAAATATACATAGTGTACCCCCTAATTGACCTATAATTATTTCCTGTGGTAGGGTACACTATTACCCTGTAATATAATACCTGGTCCAATTTAAATATTATGGGTCAATATTAAGGTCTGATATTGCGCCTTGCGTTAGTTAACCATTGAAAGATGTCTTTGAATTTTTAAAGCACTTTAGAACGCTTATTTCTTCATTTTAAGCATCTCAGAACACTCTATTTCGCATAGGCATACATAGTAAAATTTAGGGTCACGCTGTGTACCCCCTAAATGACCTATAATTATTTCCTGCGGTAGGGTACACTATTACCCTGTAATATAATACGTGGTCCTATTTAAAAATTATAGGTCAATATTAAGGTCCTATACCGTGCCGTTAGTTAACATAGAAAAATGTCTTTGAATTTTTAAAGCATTTTAGAACGCTTATTTCCTCATTTTAAGCTTCTCAGAACACTTTATTTCGCATAGGCATACATAGTAAACTTTAGGGTCACTCTGTGTACCCCCTAATTGACCTATAATTATTTCCTGTGGTAGGGTACACTATAACCCTGTAATATAATACGTGGTCCAATTTAAAAATTATAGGTCAATATTAAGGTTCGATACCGTGCCGTTAGTTAACATAGAAAAGTGTCTTCGTATTTCCTTGTTTTAATGCACTATTTAAAATATACATAGTGTACCCCCTAATTGACCTATAATTATTTCCTGTGGAAGGGTACACTATTACCCTGTAATATAATACCTGGTCCAATTTAAATATTATGGGTCAATATTAAGGTCTGATATTGCGCCTTGCGTTAGTTAACCATTGAAAGATGTCTTTGAATTTTTAAAGCATTTTAGAACGCTTATTTCTTCATTTTAAGCTTCTCAGAACACTTTATTTTGCATAGGCATACATAGTAAACTTTAGGGTCACGCTGTGTACCCCCTAATTGACCTATAATTATTTCCTGTGGTAGGGTACACTATTACCCTGTAATATAATAGGTGGTCCAATTTAAAAATTATAGGTCAATATTAAGGTCCGATACCGTGCCGTTAGTTAACATAGAAAAATGTCTTTGAATTTTTAAAGCATTTTAGAACGCTTATTTCCTCATTTTAAGCTTCTCAGAACACTTTATTTCGCATAGGCATACATAGTAAATTTTAGGGTCACTCTGCGTACCCCCTAATTGACCTATAATTATTTCCTGTGGTAGGGTACACTATAACCCTGTAATATAATACGTGGTCCAATTTAAAAATTATAGGTCAATATTAAGGTCCGATACCGTGCCGTTAGTTAACATAGAAAAGTGTCTTCGTATTTCCTTGTTTTAATGCACTATTTAAAATATACATAGTGTACCCCCTAATTGACCTATAATTATTTCCTGTGGTAGGGTACACTATTACCCTGTAATATAATACCTGGTCCAATTTAAATATTATGGGTCAATATTAAGGTCTGATATTGCGCCTTGCGTTAGTTAACCATTGAAAGATGTCTTTGAATTTTTAAAGCACTTTAGAACGCTTATTTCTTCATTTTAAGCATCTCAGAACACTCTATTTCGCATAGGCATACATAGTAAAATTTAGGGTCACGCTGTGTACCCCCTAAATGACCTATAATTATTTCCTGCGGTAGGGTACACTATTACCCTGTAATATAATACGTGGTCCTATTTAAAAATTATAGGTCAATATTAAGGTCCTATACCGTGCCGTTAGTTAACATAGAAAAATGTCTTTGAATTTTTAAAGCATTTTAGAACGCTTATTTCCTCATTTTAAGCTTCTCAGAACACTTTATTTCGCATAGGCATACATAGTAAACTTTAGGGTCACTCTGTGTACCCACTAATTGACCTATAATTATTTCCTGTGGTAGGGTACACTATAACCCTGTAATATAATACGTGGTCCAATTTAAAAATTATAGGTCAATATTAAGGTTCGATACCGTGCCGTTAGTTAACATAGAAAAGTGTCTTCGTATTTCCTTGTTTTAATGCACTATTTAAAATATACATAGTGTACCCCCTAATTGACCTATAATTATTTCCTGTGGAAGGGTACACTATTACCCTGTAATATAATACCTGGTCCAATTTAAATATTATGGGTCAATATTAAGGTCTGATATTGCGCCTTGCGTTAGTTAACCATTGAAAGATGTCTTTGAATTTTTAAAGCATTTTAGAACGCTTATTTCTTCATTTTAAGCTTCTCAGAACACTCTATTTCGCATAGGCATACATAGTAAAATTTAGGGTCACGCTGTGTACCCCCTAAATGACCTATAATTATTTCCTGTGGTAGGGTACACAATTACCCTGGAATATAATGCGTGGTTCAATTTAAAAATTATAGGTCAATATTAAGTTCCGATACCGTGCCGTTAGTTAACATTGAAAAATGTCTTCGTATTTCCTTGTTTTAGTAATATAATACCTGGGCCAATTTAAATATTACGGGTCAATATTAAGGTCTGATATTGCGCCTTGCGTTAGTTAACCATTGAAAGATGTCTTTGAATTTTTAAAGCATTTTAGAACGCTTATTTCTTCATTTTAAGCTTCTCAGAACACTTTATTTCGCATAGGCATACATAGTAAACTTTAGGGTCACGCTGTGTACCCCCTAAGTGACCTATAATTATTTCCCGTGGTAGGGAACAATATTACCCTGTAATATATTACGTGGTCCAATTTAAAAATTATAGGTCAATATTAAGGTCCGATACCGTACCGTTAGTTAACATAGAAAAATGTCTTTGAATTTTAAAAGCTTTTTAGAACGCTTAATTCCTCATATTAAGCTTCTCAGAACACTTTATTTTGCATAGGAATACATAGTAAACTTTAGTGTCACGCTGTGTACCCCCTATTTGACATATAATTATTTCCTGCGGTAGGGTACACTATTACCCTGTAATATAATACCTGGTCCAATTTAAATATTATGGGTCAATATTAAGGTCTGATATCGCGCCTTGCGTTGGTTAACCATTGAAAGATGTCTTTGAATTTTTAAAGCATTTTAGAACGCTTATTTCTTCATTTTAAGCTTCTCAAAACATTTTATTTCGCATAGGCATACATAGTAAAATTTAGGGTGACGCTGTGTACCCCCTAAATGACCTATAATTATTTCCTGTGGTAGGGTACACTATTACCCTGTAATATAATACGTGTTCCAATTTAAAAGTTATAGGTCAATATTAAGGTCCGATACCGTGGCGATAGTTAACATAGAAAAATGTCTTCGAATTTCATTGTTTTAATGCACTATTTAAAATATACATAGTGTACCCCCCAATTGACCTATAATTATTTCCTGTGGTAGGGTACACTATTACTCTGTAATATAATACCTGGTCCAATTTAAATATTATGGTTCCATATTAAGGTCTGATATCGCGCCTTGCGTTAGTTAACCATTGAAAGATGTCTTTAATTTTTAAAGCATTTTAGAACGCTTATTTCTTCATTTTAATCTTCTCAGAACACTCTATTTCGCATAGGCATACATAGTAAACTTTAGGGTCACTCTGTGTACCCCCTAATTGACCTATAATTATTTCCTGTGCTAGGGTACACTATAACCCTGTAATATAATACGTGGTCCAATTTAAAAATTATAGGTCAATATTAAGGTCCGATACCGTGACGTTAGTTAACACAGAAAAGTGTCTTCGAATTTCCTTGTTTTTATGCACTATTTAAAATATACATAGTGGGCTCCCTTATTGACCTATAATTATTTCCTGTGGTAGGGTACACTATTACCCTGTAATATAATACCTGGGCCAATTTAAATATTATGGGTCAATATTAAGGTCTGATATTGCGCCTTGCTTTAGTTAACCATTGAAAGATGTCTTTGAATTTTTAAAGCATTTTAGAACGCTTATTTCTTCATTTTAAGCTTCTCAGAACACTTTATTTCGCATAGGCATACATAGTAAACTTTAGGGTCACGCTGTGTACCCCCTAAGTGACCTATAATTATTTCCCGTGGTAGGGAACAATATTACCCTGTAATATATTACGTGGTCCAATTTAAAAATTATAGGTCAATATTAAGGTCCGATACCGTACCGTTAGTTAACATAGAAAAATGTCTTTGAATTTTAAAAGCTTTTTAGAACGCTTAATTCCTCATTTTAAGCTTCTCAGAACACTTTATTTTGCATAGGAATACATAGTAAACTTTAGGGTCACGCTGTGTACCCCCTATTTGACCTATAATTATTTCCTGCGGTAGGGTACACTATTACCCTGTAATATAATACCTGGTCCAATTTAAATATTTTGGGTCAATATTAAGGTCTGATATCGCACCTTGCGTTGGTTAACCATTGAAAGATGTCTTTGAATTTTTAAAGCATTTTAGAACGCTTATTTCTTCATTTTAAGCTTCTCAAAACATTTTATTTCGCATAGGCATACATAGTAAAATTTAGGGTGACGCTGTGTACCCCCTAAATGACCTATAATTATTTCCTGTGGAAGGGTACACTATTACCCTGTAATATAATACGTGGTCCAATTTAAAAATTATAGGTCAATATTAAGGTCCGATACCGTGGCGATAGTTAACATAGAAAAATGTCTTCGAATTTCATTGTTTTAATGCACTATTTAAAATATACATAGTGTACCCCCCAATTGACCTATAATTATTTCCTGTGGTAGGGTACACTATTACTATGTAATATAATACCTGGTCCAATTTAAATATTATGGTTCCATATTAAGGTCTGATATCGCGCCTTGCGTTAGTTAACCATTGAAAGATGTCTTTAATTTTTAAAGCATTTTAGAACGCTTATTTCTTCATTTTAATCTTCTCAGAACACTCTATTTCGCATAGGCATACATAGTAAACTTTAGGGTCACTCTGTGTACCCCCTAATTGACCTATAATTATTTCCTGTGGTAGGGTACACTATTACCCTGTAATATAATACGTGGTCCAATTTAAAACTTATAGGTCAATATTAAGGTCCGATACCGTGCCGTTAGTTAACATAGAAAAGTGTTTTCGTATTTCCTTGTTTTAATGCACTATTTAAAATATACATAGTGTACCCCCTAATTGACCTATAATTATTTCCTGTGGTAGGGTACACTATTACCCTGTAATATAATACCTGGTTCAATTTAAATATTATGGGTCCATATTAAGGTCTGATATCGCGCTCTGCGTTATTTAACCATTGAAAGAAGTCTTTGAATTTTTAAAGCATTTTAGAACGCTTATTTCTTCATTTTAAGCTTCTCAGAACACTCTATTTCGCATAGGCATACATAGTAAACTTTAGGGTCACGCTGTGTAAAGCACTGACGTGTAATAGTAGGGCAGTGAAGAGTTCTATACTTTGTTCCACCGCAACGGGGTAAAAAAGCCACGCACGTGTCGCAGTAGGGCCGTGGAGTGTCCGCCATCTTTCGCCACTGATTAGAGCGGAAGCCGAACTGTGGAGTAAAGGCACTGGCGTGTCGTAGTCGGGCAGTGTAGAGTACGCCATTTTGGGCCACTGCAACGCGGAACTTTAGCAGCGCACGTGCCGCTGAAGGGCCATGGAGTGTCCGACATCTTTCTCCATTAGTTAGAGTGGAAGCCGAACTGAGGAGAAAAGGCACAGGCGTGCAGTAGTAGGGCAGTGTAGTATCTTGTCATTTTGGCCACCACTACGCAGCACTACAGCCGCGGACGTGCCGCAGTAGGGCTATAGACTGTCCGCCATCTTTAACCACTGATTTAAGCGGAAGCCCTACTGAGGATTAAAGGAACAGGCGTGTCGTAGTAGGGCAGTGTAGAGTCCGATATTTTGGGGCAACGCAACGCGACACTACAGCCGCGCGCTTGCCGCAGTAGGGCCATGGAGGGTCCGCCATATTTGGCCTCTGATTTAAGCGGAAGCGCAACTGAGAACTTAAGTCTTTGGTAGAGTCTAGTAGGGCAGTGTAGTGTCCGCAATTTCGGGCCACCGCAACGCGGCACAACAGCCTATTACGTGCCGCAGTAGGGCCGTGGAGTGTCCTACATTTTTGGCCACTGATTAGAGCGGAAGCCGAACTGAGGAGTAAAGGCACTGGCGTGTCGTAGTCGGACAGTGTTGCGTCCGACATGTTGGGCCACTGCAACGCGGCACTACAGCCGTGCACGTGCCGCCGAAGGGCCATGGAGTGTCCGACAACTTTTTCCACTATTTAGAGCGGAAGCAGAACTGAGAAGAAAAGGCACTGGCGTGTAGTAGTAGGGCAGTGTAGAGTCCGATATTTTGGGCCATCGCAACACGGCACTACTGCCGTGCACGTGCCGCATTAGGGCCGGGGAGTGTTCATCATCTTTGGACACGGATTAGAGCGGAAGCCCAACTGAGGAGTAAAGCCACAGGCGTGTCGTAGTCGGGCAGTGTTGCGTCCGACATGTTGGGCAGCAGCAACACGGCACTTCAGCAGCGCACGTGCCGCTGAAGGGCCATGGAGTGTCCGACATCTTTTTCCACTATTTAGAGCGGAAGCCGAACTGAGGAGAAAAGGCACTGGCGTGTAGTAGTAGGGCAGTGCAGTGTTCGCCCTTTTGGGCCATCGCAACACGGCAGTACAGACGTGCATGCGCCGAAGTAGGGCTATGGACTGTCCGCCATTTTTGGCCACTATTTAGAGTGGAAGCCGAACTGAAGAGTAAAGGCACAGGCGTGTAGTAGTAGGACAGTGTATAGTCCGATATTTTGGGCCACCGCAAAGCGGCACTACAGCCGTGCACGTGCCGAAATAGGGCCGGGGAGTGTTCGCCATCTTTGGCCACGGATTAGAGCGGAAGCTCAACTGTGGAGAAAAAGCACAGGCGTTTCGTTGTAGGGCAGTGTAGAGTCCATTATTTTGGGGCACCGCAACGCGACACTACAGTCGCGGACGAGCTGCTGTAGGGCTATGGAGTGTCCGCCATCTTTGGCCACTGATTAGAGCGGAAGCTCATCTGAGGAGTAAAGCCACAGGCGTGTCGTTGTAGGGCAGTGTAGAGTCCGCCATTTAGGGGCACCGCAACGTGGCACTACAGCCGCAGACGTG
Organism: Parasteatoda tepidariorum; assembly: GCF_982258835.1. Taxonomy (NCBI): domain Eukaryota; kingdom Metazoa; phylum Arthropoda; class Arachnida; order Araneae; family Theridiidae; genus Parasteatoda; species Parasteatoda tepidariorum. Next base: position 95,149 of record NW_028257435.1, read on the forward strand.
CCGCAGTAGGGCTATAGACTGTCCGCCATCTTTAGCCACTGATTTAAGCGGAAGCCCTACTGAGGAGTAAAGGCACTGACGTGTAGTAGTAGGGCAGTGAAGAGTCCTATATTTTGTTCCACCGGAACGGGGCAATAAAGCCACGCACGTGTCGCAGTAGGGCCGGGGAGTGTTCGCCATCTTTGGCCACTGATTAGAGCGTAAGCCGAACTGTGGAGTAAAAGCACTGGCGTGTCGTAGTCGGGCAGAGTGGAGTACGCCATTTTGGGCCTCTACAACGCGGCACTTTAGCAGCGCACGTGCCGCTGAAGGGCCATGGAGTGTCCGACATCTTTTTCCATTAGTTAGAGTGGAAGCAGAACTGAGGAGAAAAGGCACTGGCGTGTAGTAGTAGGGCAGTGTAGTATCCAGTCATTTTGGCCACCACTACAGCCGCGGACGTGCCGCAGTAGGGCTATAGACTGTCCGCCATCTTTAGCCACTGATTTAAGCGGAAGCCCTACTGAGGAGTAAAGGAACAGGCGTGTCGTAGTAGGGCAGTGTAGAATCCGATATTTTGGGCCATCGCAACACGGCACTATTGCCGTGCACGTGCCGCATTAGGGCCGGGGAGTGTTCATCATCTTTGGACACGGATTAGAGCGGAAGCCCAACTGAGGAGTAAAGCCACAGGCGTGTCGTAGTCGGGCAGTGTTGCGTCCGACATGTTGGGCCGCAGCAACGCGGCACTACAGCTTACACGTGCCGCTGAAGGGCCATGGAATGTCCGCCATCTTTTTCCATTAGTTAGATTGGAAGCCGAACTGAGGAGAAAAGGCACTGGCGTGTAGTAGTAGGGCAGTGTAGTATCCTGCCATTTTGGCCACCACTGCTCAGCACTACAGCCGCGGACGTGCCGCAGTAGGGCTATAGACTGTCCGCCATCTTTAGCCACTGATTTAAGCGGATGCCCAACTGAGGAGTAAAGGAACAGGCGTGTTGCAGTAGGGCAGTGTAGAGCCCGCTATTTTGGGGCACCGCAACACGACACTACAGCCGCGGACGTGCGCCAGTAGGACTATGGAGTGTCCACCATCTTTGGCCACTGATTAGAGCGGAAGCTCATCTGAGGAGTAAAGCCACTGGCGTGTCGTAGTCGGGCAGTGTTGCGTCCGACATGTTGGGCCGCAGCAACGCGGCACTACAGCCATGCAAGTGCCGCATTAGGGCCGTGGAGTGTCCGCCATCTTTGGCCACTGATTAGAGCGGAAGCCGAACTGTGGAGTAAAGGCACTGGCGTGTCGTAGTCGGGCAGTGTAGAGTACGCCATTTTGGACCACTGCAACGCGACACTTTAGCAGCGCACGTGCCGCTGAAGGGCCATGGAGTGCCCGACATCTTTTTCCATTAGTTAGAGTGGAAGCAGAACTGAGGAGAAAATGCACTGGCGTGTAGTAGTAGGGCAGTGTAGTATCCTGTCATTTTGGCCACAGCTACGCAGCACTACAGCCGCGGACGTGCCGCAGTAGGGCTATAGACTGTCCGCCATCATTAGCCACTGATTTAAGCGGAAGTCCTACTGAGGAGTAAAGGAAATGGCGTGTCGTAGTAGGGCAGTGTAGAGTCCGATATTTTGGGGCAACGCAACGCGACACTACAGCCGCGCGCTTGCCGCAGTAGGGCCATGGAGGGTCCGCCATATTTGGCCTCTGATTTAAGCGGAAGCGCAACTGAGAACTTAAGATTTGGTAGAGTCTAGTAGGGCAGTGTAGTGTCCGACATGTTGGGCCACTGCAACGCGGCACTTCAGCCGTGCAAGTGCCGCATTAGGGCCGGGGAGTGTTCGCCATATTTGGTCCCGGATAAGAGCGGAAGCCCTGATGAGGAGTAAAGGCACTGGTGTGTCGTAGTAGGGCAGTGTAGAGTCCTCCATTTTGGGGCAACGCAACGCGACACTACAGCCTCGGACGTGCCGCAGTAGGGCTATAGACTGTTCGCCATCTTTGGCCATTAATTAGAGCGGAAGCCGAACTGAGGAGTAAAGGCACTGACGTGTAGTAGTAGGGCAGTGAAGAGTCCTATATTTTGTTCCACCGGAACGGGGCAATAAAGCCACGCACGTGTCGCAGTAGGGCCGTGGAGTGTTCGCCATCTTTTGCCACTGATTAGAGCGTAAGCCGAACTGTGGAGTAAAGGCACTGGCGTGTCGTAGTCGGGCAGAGTGGAGTACGCCATTTTGGGCCACTACAACGCGGCACTTTAGCAGCGCACTTGCCGCTGAAGGGCCATGGAGTGTCCGACATCTTTTTCCATTAGTTAGAGTGGAAGCAGAACTGAGGAGAAAAGGCACTGGCGTGTAGTAGTAGGGCAGTGTAGTATCCAGTCATTTTGGCCACCACTACGCAGCACTACAGACGCGGACGTGCCGCAGTAGGGCTATAGACTGTCCGCCAACTTTAGCCACCGATTTAAGCGGAAGCCCTACTGAGGAGTAAAGGAACAGGCGTGTCGTAGTTGGGCAGTGTAGAGTCCGATATTTTGGGCCATCGCAACACGGCACTACTGCCGTGCACGTGCCGCATTAGGGACGGGGAGTGTTCATCATCTTTGGACACGGATTAGAGCGGAAGCCCACTTGAGGAGTAAAGCCACAGGCGTGTCGTAGTCGGGCAGTGTTGCGTCCGACATGTTGGGCCGCAGCAACGTGGCACTACAGCTTACACGTGCCGCTGAAGGGCCATGGAATTTCCGCCATCTTTTTCCATTAGTTAGATTGGAAGCCGAACTGAGGAGAAAAGACACTGGCGTGTAGTAGTAGGGCAGTGTAGTATCCTGCCATTTTGGCCACCACTGCTCAGCACTACAGCCGCGGACGTGCCGCAGTAGGGCTATAGACTGTCCGCCATCTTTAGCCACTGATTTAAGCGGATGCCCAACTGAGGAGTAAAGGAACAGGCGTGTCGCAGTAGGGCAGTGTAGAGTCCGCTATTTTGGGGCACCGCAACACGGCACTACAGCCGCGGACGTGCCGCAGTAGGACTATGGAGTGTCCACCATCTTTGGCCACTGATTAGGGCGGAAGCTCATCTGAGGAGTAAAGCCACTGGCGTGTCGTAGTCGGGCAGTGTTGCGTCCGACATGTTGGGCCGCAGAAACGCGGCACTACAGCCGTGCAAGTGCCGCATTAGGGCCGGGGAGTGTTCGCCATCTTTGGTCCCGGATAAGAGCGGAAGCCCTGCTGAGGAGTAAGGGCACTGGCGTGTCGTAGTAGGGCAGTGTAGAGTCCGCCATTTTGGGGCAACGCAACGGGGCAATAAAGCCACGCACGTGTCGCAGTAGGGCCGTGGAGTGTCCGCCATCTTTGGCCACTGATTAGAGCGGAAGCCGAACTGTGGAGTAAAGGCACTGGCGTGTCGTAGTCGGGCAGTGTAGAGTACGCCATTTTGGACCACTGCAACGCGACACTTTAGCAGCGCACGTGCCGCTGAAGGGCCATGGAGTGCCCGACATCTTTTTCCATTAGTTAGAGTGGAAGCAGAACTGAGGAGAAAATGCACTGGCGTGTAGTAGTAGGGCAGTGTAGTATCCTGTCATTTTGGCCACAGCTACGCAGCACTACAGCCGCGGACGTGCCGCAGTAGGGCTATAGACTGTCCGCCATCTTTAGCCACTGATTTAAGCGGAAGCCCTACTGAGGAGTAAAGGAAATGGCGTGTCGTAGTAGGGCAGTGTAGAGTCCGATATTTTGGGCCACCGCAACGCGGCACAACAGCCTATTACGTGCCGCAGTAGGGCCGTGGAGTGTCCGCCATTTTTGGCCACTGATTAGAGCGGAAGCCGAACTGAGGAGTAAAGGCACTGGCGTGTAGTAGTAGGGCAGTGTAGAGTCCGATATTTTGGGTTATCGCAACACGGCACTACTGCCGTGCACGTGCCGCATTATGGCCGGGGAGTGTTCGCCATCTTTGGACACGGATTAGAGCGGAAGCCCAACTGAGGAGTAAAGCCACAGGCGTGTCGTAGTCGGGCAGTGTTGCGTCCGACATGTTAGGCTGCGCTACGTGGCGCTACAGCTTACACGTGCCGCTGAAGGGCCATGGAGTGTCCGCCATTTTTTCCATTAATTAGATTGGAAGCCGAACTGAGGAGAAAAGGCACTGGCGTGTAGTAGTAGGGCAGTGTAGTATCCTGCCATTTTGGCCACCACTGCTCAGCACTACAGCTGCGGACGTGCCGCAGTAGGGCTATAGACTGTCCGCCATCTTTAGCCACTGATTTAAGCGGAAGCCCAACTGAGGAATAAAGGAACAGGTGTGTCGCAGTAGGGCAGTGTAGAGTCCGCTATTTTGGGGCACCGCAACACGGCACTTCAGCCGCGGACGTGCCGCAGTAGGGCTATGGAATGTCCGCCATCTTTGGTAATGGATAAGAGGGAAGCTCAACTGAGGAGTAAAGGCACAGGCGTGTCGTAGTAGGGCAGTGTAGAGTCCGCCATTTTAGAGAACCGCAACGCGACACTACAGCCGCGGACGTGACGCAGTAGGGCTATAGACTGTCCGCCATCTTTGGCCATTAATTAGAGCGGAAGCCGAACTGAGGAGTAAAGGCACTGACGTGTAGTAGTAGGGCAGTGTAGAGTCCGATATTTTGGGGCAACGCAACGCGGCAATAAAGCCGCGCACGTGCCGAAGAAGGGCAACGGAGGGTCCGCCATATTTGGCCACAGATTAAAGCGGAAGCGCAACTGAGAACATGTCTTTGGTAGAGTCTAGCAGGACAGTGTTGTGTCCGCCATTTTGGGCCACCGCAACGCGGCCCTACAGCCACGCACGTGCCACAGTTGGGCCGTGGAGTATCCGCCATCTTTGGCCACGGATTGTAGTGGAAGCTTAACTGAGGAGTAAAGGCACTCGCGTGTCACAGTAAGGCAGTGTAGAGTCCGCCATTTTTGGGCACTGCAACGCGACACTACAGTCGCGGACGTGCCGCAGTAGGGCTATAGACTGTCCGCCATCTTTAGCCACTGATTAGAGCATAAGCCGAACTGAGGAGTAAAGGCACGGGCGTATCGTAGTCGGGCAGTGTAGCGTCCGACTTGTTGGGCCACTGCAACGCGGCACTACAGCCGTGCACGTGCCGCAGTAGCTCCGGGGAGCGTTCGCCATCTTTGGAAACTGATTTGAGCTGAATCCCAACTGAGCAGTAAAGGCACTGGCATGTCGTAGTAAGGTAGTGTAGAGTCCGACATTTTGGGCCACTGCAACGTGGCACTACAGCCACGCACGTGCCGCAGATGGGCCGTGGAGTGTCCGCCATCTTTATCCACTGATTAGAGCGGAATCCCAACTGAGGAGTAAAGGCACTGGCGTGCCGTAGTAAGCCAGTGTAGAGTCCGACATTTTGGGCCACTGCAACGTGGCACTACAGCCACACACGTGCCGCAGTAGGGCAATAGACCGTCCGCCATCGTTAGACACTGATTAGAGCAGAAGCCGAACTGAGGAGTAAAGGCAATGGCGTGTCGTAGTAGGGCAGTGAAGTGTCCGCCACTTTGGGGCACCGCAACGCGGTACTACAGCCGCGGACGTGCCGCAGAAGGTCTATAGACTATTCGCCATCTTTGGCCACTGATTTGAGCGGAAGTCGATTTAAGGAGTAAAGGCACTAACGTGTCGTCTTAGGGCAGTGTAGAGTCCGATATTTTGGGGCAACACTACGTGGCACTTCAGCAGCGCACGTGCCGCTGAAGGGCCATGGAGTGTCCGCCATCTTTGGCCACTGATTAGAGCGGAAGCCGAACTGTGGAGTAAAGGCACTGGCGTGTCGTAGTCGGGCAGTGTGGAGTACGCCATTTTCGGCCACTGCAACGCGGCACTTTAGCAGCGCACGTGCCGCTGAAGGGCCATGGAGTGTCCGACATCTTTTTCCATTAGTTAGAGTGGAAGCAGAACTGAGGAGAAAAGGCACTGGCGTGTAGTAGTATGGCAGTGTAGTATCCTGTCATTTTGGCCACCACTACGCAGCACTACAGCCGCGCGCTTGCCGCATTAGGGCCGGGGAGTGTTCATCATCTTTGGACACGGATTAGAGCGGAAGCCCAACTGAGGAGTAAAGCCACAGGCGTGTCGTAGTCGGGCAGTGTTGCGTCCGACATGTTGGGCAGCAGCAACGCGGCACTACAGCTTACACGTGCCGCTGAAGGGCCATGGAGTGTCCGCCATCTTTTTCCATTAGTTAGATTGGAAGCCGAACTGAGGAGAAAAGGCACTGGCGTGTAGTAGTAGGGCAGTGTAGTATCCTGCCATTTTGGCCACCACTGCTCAGCACTACAGCCGCGGACGTGCCGCAGTAGGGCTATAGACTGTCCGCCATCTTTAGCCACTGATTTAAGCGGATGCCCAACTGAGGAGTAAAGGAACAGCCGTGTCGCAGTAGGGCAGTGTAGAGTCCGATATTTTGGGGCACCGCAACACGGCACAACAGCCGCGGACGTGCCGCAGTAGGACTATGGAGTGTCCACCATCTTTGGCCACTGATTAGAGCGGAAGCTCATCTGAGGAGTAAAGCCACTGGCGTGTCGTAGTAGGGCAGAGTAGAGTCCTCCATTTAGGGGCACCGCAACGCGGCACTACAGCCGCAGACGTGCCGCAGTAGGGCCACGGAGGGTCCGCCATATTAGGCCACTGATTTAAGCGGAAGCGCAACTGAGAACTTAAGTCTTTGGTAGAGTCTAGTAGGGCAGTGAAGAGTCCGACATTTTGGGGCACCGCATCGCGGCACTACAGCCACGGACGTGCTGCAGTAGGGCCATGGAGGGTCCGCCATATTTGGCCACTGATTTAAGCGAAAGCCCAACTGAGGAGTAAAGGAACAGGCATGTCGTAGTAGGGCAGTGAAGTGTCCGCCATTTTGGGGCACCGCAACGCGGCACTACAGCCGCGGACGTGCCGCAGAAGGTCTATAGAATATTCGCCATCTTTGGCCACTGATTTGAGCGGAAGTTGATTTAAGGAGTAAAGGCACTAACGTGTCGTCTTAGGGCAGTGTAGAGTCCGATATTTTGGGGCAACACTACGTGGCACTTCAGCAGCGCACGTGCCGCTGAAGGGCCATGGAGTGTCCGCCATCTTTGGCCACTGATTAGAGCGGAAGCCGAACTGTGGAGTAAAGGCACTGGCGTGTCGTAGTCGGGCAGTGTGGAGTACGCCATTTTGGGCCACTGCAACGCGGCACTTTAGCAGCGCATGTGCCGCTGAAGGGCCATGGAGTGTCCGACATCTTTTTCCATTAGTTAGAGTGGAAGCAGAACAGAGGAGAAAAGGCACTGGCGTGTAGTAGTATGGCAGTGTAGTATCCTGTCATTTTGGCCACCACTACGCAGCACTACAGCCGCGCGCTTGCCGCAGTAGGGTCAAGAAGGGGCCGCCATATTTGGGAGCTGATTAAAGCGGAAGCGCAATTGAGAACTTAAGTCTTTGGTAGAGTCTAGAAGGGCAGTGCAGTGCCCGCCCTTTTGGGCCACCGCAACGCGGCACTACAGCCACGCACGTGCAGCAGTAGGGCCGTGGAGTGTCCGCCATTTTTGACCATTGATTCGAGCGGAAGCCGAACTGAGGAGTAAAGGCACTGGCGTGTCGTAGTCGGACAGTGTTGCGTCCGACATGTTGGGCCACTGCAACGCGGCACTTCAGCAGCGCACGTGCAGCTAAAGGGCCATGGAGTGTCCGACATCTTTTTCCACTATTTAGAGCGGAAGCCGAACTGAGGAGAAAAGGCACTGGCTTGTAGTAGTAGGGCAGTGCTGTGTCCGCCCTTTTGGGCCATCGCAACACGGCACTACAGCCGTGCACGCGCCGAAGTAGGGCTATGGACTGTCCGCCATTTTTTGCCACTAATTAGAGTGGAAGCCGAACTGAAGAGTAAAGGCACAGGCGTGTAGTAGTAGGACAGTGTATAGTCCGATATTTTGGGCCACCGCAACGCGGCACTACAGCCGTGCACGTGCCGAAATAGGGCCGGGGAGTGTTCGCCATCTTTGGCCACGGATTAGAGCGGAAGCTCAACTGAGGAGAAAAAGCACAGGCGTTTCGTTGTAGGGCAGTGTAGAGTCCATTATTTTGGGGCACCGCAACGCGACACTACAGTCGCGGACGAGCTGCTGTAGGGCTATGGAGTGTCCGCCATCTTTGGCCACTGATTAGAGCGGAAGCTCATCTGAGGAGTAAAGCCACAGGCGTGTCGTTGTAGGGCAGTGTAGAGTCCGCCATTTAGGGGCACCGCAACGTGGCACTACAGCCGCACACGTGCCGCAGTAGGGCTATAGACTGTCCGCCATCTTTAGCCACTGATTTAAGCGGAAGCCCTACTGAGGAGTAAAGGAACAGGCGTGTCGTAGTAGGGCAGTGTAGAGTCCGATATTTTGGGGCAACGCAACGCGACACTACAGCCGCGCGCTTGCCGCAGTAGGGCCATGGAGGGTCCGCCATATTTGGCCTCTGATTTAAGCGGAAGCGCAACTGAGAACTTAAGTCTTTGGTAGAGTCTAGTAGGGCAGTGTAGTGTCCGCCATTTCGGGCCACCGCAACGCGGCACAACAGCCTATTACGTGCCGCAGTAGGGCCGTGGAGTGTCCTCCATTTTTGGCCACTGATTAGAGCGGAAGCCGAACTGAGGAGTAAAGGCACTGGCGTGTCGTAGTCGGACAGTGTTGCGTCCGACATGTTGGGCCACTGCAACGCGGCACTTCAGCCGTGCAAGTGCCGCATTAGGGCCGGGGAGTGTTCGCCATCTTTGGTCCCGGATAAGAGCGGAAGCCCTGAGGAGGAGTAAAGGCACTGGCGTGTCGTAGTAGGGCAGTGTAGAGTCCTCCATTTTGGGGCAACGCAACGCGACACTACAGCCTCGGACGTGCCGCAGTAGGGCTATAGACTGTCCGCCATCTTTGGCCATTAATTAGAGCGGAAGCCGAACTGAGGAGTAAAGGCACTGACGTGTAGTAGTAGGGCAGTGAAGAGTCCTATATTTTGTTCCACCGGAACGGGGCAATAAAGCCACGCACGTGTCGCAGTAGGGCCGTGGAGTGTTCGCCATCTTTGGCCACTGATTAGAGCGTAAGCCGAACTGTGGAGTAAAGGCACTGGCGTGTCGTAGTCGGGCAGAGTGGAGTACGCCATTTTGGGCCACTACAACGCGGCACTTTAGCATCGCACGTGCCGCTGAAGGGCCATGGAGTGTCCGACATATTTTTCCATTAGTTAGAGTGGAAGCAGAACTGAGGAGAAAAGGCACTGGCGTGTAGTAGTAGGGCAGTGTAGTATCCAGTCATTTTGGCCACCACTACGCAGCACTACAGCCGCGGACGTGACGCAGTAGGGCTATAGACTGTCCGCCATCTTTGGCCATTAATTAGAGCGGAAGCCGAACTGAGGAGTAAAGGCACTGACGTGTAGTAGTAGGGCAGTGTAGAGTCCGATATTTTGGGGCAACGCAACGCGGCAATAAAGCCGCGCACGTGCCGAAGAAGGGCAACGGAGGGTCCGCCATATTTGGCCACAGATTAAAGCGGAAGCGCAACTGAGAACATGTCTTTGGTAGAGTCTAGCAGGACAGTGTTGTGTCCGCCATTTTGGGCCACCGCAACGCGGCCCTACAGCCACGCACGTGCCACAGTTGGGCCGTGGAGTATCCGCCATCTTTGGCCACGGATTGTAGTGGAAGCTTAACTGAGGAGTAAAGGCACTCGCGTGTCACAGTAAGGCAGTGTAGAGTCCGCCATTTTTGGGCACTGCAACGCGACACTACAGTCGCGGACGTGCCGCAGTAGGGCTAGAGACTGTCCGCCATCTTTAGCCACTGATTAGAGCATAAGCCGAACTGAGGAGTAAAGGCACGGGCGTATCGTAGTCGGGCAGTGTAGCGTCCGACTTGTTGGGCCACTGCAACGCGGCACTACAGCCGTGCACGTGCCGCAGTAGCTCCGGGGAGCGTTCGCCATCTTTGGAAACTGATTTGAGCTGAATCCCAACTGAGCAGTAAAGGCACTGGCATGTCGTAGTAAGGTAGTGTAGAGTCCGACATTTTGGGCCACTGCAACGTTGCACTACAGCCACGCACGTGCCGCAGAAGGGCCGTGGAGTGTCCGCCATCTTTATCCACTGATTAGAGCGGAATCCCAACTGAGGAGTAAAGGCACTGGCGTGCCGTAGTAAGCCAGTGTAGAGTCCGACATTTTGGGCCACTGCAACGTGGCACTACAGCCACACACGTGCCGCAGTAGGGCAATAGACCGTCCGCCATCGTTAGACACTGATTAGAGCAGAAGCCGAACTGAGGAGTAAAGGCACAGGCGTGTCGTAGTCGGGCAGTGTAGCGTCCGACATGTTGGGCCACCGCAACGCGGCAATAAAGCCACGCACGTGCCGCAGAAGGGCCATGGAGGGTCCGCCATATTTGGCTATAGATTAAAGCGGAAGCGCAACTGAGAACTTAAGTTTATGGTACGGTCTAGTAGGGTAGTGTTGTGTCCACCATTTTGGGCCACCGCAACGCAGCACTACAGCCACGCGCGCGCCGAAGTAGTGCCGGGGAGTGTTCGCCATCTTTGGTCCCGGATAAGAGCGGAAGCCCTGCTGAGGAGTAAAGGCAATGGCGTGTCGTAGTAGGGCAGTGAAGTGTCCGCCATTTTGGGGCACCGCAACGCGGCACTACAGCCGCGGACGTGCCGCAGAAGGTCTATAGACTATTCGCCATCTTTGGCCACTGATTTGAGCGGAAGTCGATTTAAGGAGTAAAGGCACTAACGTGTCGTCTTAGGGCAGTGTAGAGTCCGATATTTTGGGGCAACACTACGTGGCACTTCAGCAGCGCACGTGCCGCTGAAGGGCCAAGGAGTGTCCGCCATCTTTGGCCACTGATTAGAGCGGAAGCCGAACTGTGGAGTAAAGGCACTGGCGTGTCGTAGTCGGGCAGTGTGGAGTACGCCATTTTGGGCCACTGCAACGCGGCACTTTAGCAGCGCACGTGCCGCTGAAGGGCCATGGAGTGTCCGACATCTTTTTCCATTAGTTAGAGTGGAAGCAGAACTAAGGAGAAAAGGCACTGGCGTGTAGTAGTATGGCAGTGTAGTATCCTGTCATTTTGGCCACCACTACGCAGCACTACAGCCGCGCGCTTGCCGCATTCGGGTCAAGAAGGTGCCGCCATATTTGGGAGCTGATTAAAGCGGAAGCGCAATTGAGAACTTAAGTCTTTGGTAGAGTCTAGAAGGGCAGTGCATTGTCCGCCCTTTTGGGCCACCGCAACGCGGCACTACAGCCACGCACGTGCAGCAGTAGGGCCGTGGAGTGTCCGCCATTTTTGACCATTGATTCGAGCGGAGGCCGAACTGAGGAGTAAAGGCACTGGCGTGTCTTAATCGGACAGTGTTGCGTCCGACATGTTGGGCCACTGCAACGCGGCACTTCAACAGCGCACGTGCCGCTGAAGGGCCATGGAGTGTCCGACATCTTTTTCCACTAATTAGAGTGGAAGCCGAACTGAAGAGTAAAGGCACAGGCCGTGTTGCGATATCCCAAAATATCGGACTCTACACTGCCCTACTACTACACGCCATTGCCTTTTCTCCTCAGATCTGCTTCCGCTCTAAATAGTGGAAAAAGATGTCGGACACTCCATGGCCCTTCGGCGGACGTGCGCTGCTGAAGTGCCGCGTTGCAGTGGCCCAACATGTCGGACACAACACTGTCCGACTACGACACGCCAGTGCCTTTACTCCTCAGTTCGGCTTCCGCTCTAATCAGTGGCCAAAAATGGCGGACACTCCACGGCCCTACTGCAGCACGTAATAGGATGTTGTGCCGCGTTGCGGTGGCCCGAAATGGCGGACACTACACTGCCCTACTAGACTCTACCAAATCTTAAGTTCTCAGTTGCGCTTCCGCTTAAATCAGAGGCCAAATATGGCGGACCCTCCATGGCCCTACTGCGGCACGTCCGCGGCTGTAGTGCTGCGTAGCTGTGGCCAAAATGACAGGATACTACACTGCCCTACTACTACACGCCAGTGCATTTTCTCCTCAGTTCTGCTTCCACTCTAACTAATGGAAAAAGATGTCGGGCACTCCATGGCCCTTCAGCGGCACGTGCGCTGCTAAAGTGTCGCGTTGCAGTGGTCCAAAATGGCGTACTCTACACTGCCCGACTACGACACGCCAGTGCCTTTACTCCACAGTTCGGCTTCCGCTCTAATCAGTGGCCAAAGATGGCGGACACTCCACGGCCCTAATGCGGCACTTACACGGCTGTAGTGCCGCGTTGCTGCGGCCCAACATGTCGGACGCAACACTGCCCGACTACGACACGCCTGTGGCTTTACTCCTCAGTTGGGCTTCCGCTCTAATCCGTGTCCAAAGATGATGAACACTCCCCGGCCCTAATGCGGCACGTGCACGGCAATAGTGCCGTGTTGCGATGGCCCAAAATATCGGATACTACACTGCCCTACTACGACACGCCTGTTCCTTTACTCCTCAGTAGGGCTTCCGCTTAAATCAGTGGCTAAAGATGGCGGACAGACTATAGCCCTACTGCGGCACGTCCGCGGCTGTAGTGCTGCGTAGTGGTGGCCAAAATGACTGGATACTACACTGCCCTACTACTACACGCCAGTGCCTTTTCTCCTCAGTTCTGCTTCCACTCTAACTAATGGAAAAATATGTCGGACACTCCATGGCCCTTCAGCGGCACGTGCGCTGCTAAAGTGCCGCGTTGTAGTGGCCCAAAATGGCGTACTCCACTCTGCCCGACTACGACACGCCAGTGCCTTTACTCCACAGTTCGGCTTACGCTCTAATCAGTGTCCAAAGATGGCGAACACTCCACGGCCCTACTGCGACACGTGCGTGGCTTTATTGCCCCGTTCCGGTGGAACAAAATATAGGACTCTTCACTGCCCTACTACTACACGTCAGTGCCTTTACTCCTCAGTTCGGCTTCCGCTCTAATTAATGGCCAAAGATGGCGGACAGTCTATAGCCCTACTGCGGCACGTCCGAGGCTGTAGTGTCGCGTTGCCCCAAAATGGAGGACTCTACACTGCCCTACTACGACACGCCAGTGCCTTTACTCCTCATCAGGGCTTCCGCTCTTATCCGGGACCAAAGATGGCGAACACTCCCCGGCCCTAATGCGGCACTTGCACGGCTGAAGTGCCGCGTTGCAGTGGCCCAACATGTCGGACGCAACACTGTCCGACTACGACACGCCAGTGCCTTTACTCCTCAGTTCGGCTTCCGCTCTAATCAGTGGCCAAAAATGGAGGACACTCCACGGCCCTACTGCGGCACGTAATAGGCTGTTGTGCCGCGTTGCGGTGGCCCGAAATGGCGGACACTACACTGCCCTACTAGACTCTACCAAAGACTTAAGTTCTCAGTTGCGCTTCCGCTTAAATCAGAGGCCAAATATGGCGGACCCTCCATGGCCCTACTGCGGCAAGCGCGCGGCTGTAGTGTCGCGTTGCGTTGCCCCAAAATATCGGACTCTACACTGCCCTACTACGACACGCCTGTTCCTTTACTCCTCAGTAGGGCTTCCGCTTAAATCAGTGGCTAAAGATGGCGGACAGTCTATAGCCCTACTGCGGCACGTCTGCGGCTGTAGTGCCACGTTGCGGTGCCCCTAAATGGCGGACTCTACACTGCCCTACAACGACACGCCTGTGGCTTTACTCCTCAGATGAGCTTCCGCTCTAATCAGTGGCCAAAGATGGCGGACACTCCATAGCCCTACAGCAGCTCGTCCGCGACTGTAGTGTCGCGTTGCGGTGCCCCAAAATAATGGACTCTACACTGCCCTACAACGAAACGCCTGTGCTTTTTCTCCTCAGTTGAGCTTCCGCTCTAATCCGTGGCCAAAGATGGCGAACACTCCCCGGCCCTATTTCGGCACGTGCACGGCTGTAGTGCCGCGTTGCGGTGGCCCAAAATATCGGACTATACACTGTCCTACTACTACACGCCTGTGCCTTTACTCTTCAGTTCGGCTTCCACTCTAATTAGTGGCAAAAAATGGCGGACAGTCCATAGGCCTACTTCGGCGCGTGCACGGCTGTAGTGCCGTGTTGCGATGGCCCAAAAGGGCGGACACAGCACTGCCCTACTACTACAAGCCAGTGCCTTTTCTCCTCAGTTCGGCTTCCGCTCTAAATAGTGGAAAAAGATGTCGAACACTCCATGGCCCTTTAGCTGCACGTGCGCTGCTGAAGTGCCGCGTTGCAGTGGCCCAACATGTCGGACGCAACACTGTCCGACTACGACACGCCAGTGCCTTTACTCCTCAGTTCGGCTTCCGCTCGAATCAATGGTCAAAAATGGCGGACACTCCACGGCCCTGCTGCTGCACGTGCGTGGCTGTAGTGCCGCGTTGCGGTGGCCCAAAAGGGCGGACACTGCACTGCCCTTCTAGACTCTACCAAAGACTTAAGTTCTCAATTGCGCTTCCGCTTTAATCAGCTCCCAAATATGGCGGCCCCTTCTTGACCCTACTGCGGCAAGCGCGCGGCTGTAGTGCTGCGTAGTGGTGGCCAAAATGACAGGATACTACACTGCCATACTACTACACGCCAGTGCCTTTTCTCCTCTGTTCTGCTTCCACTCTAACTAATGGAAAAAGATGTCAGACACTCCATGGCCCTTCAGCGGCACATGCGCTGCTAAAGTGCCGCGTTGCAGTGGCCCAAAATGGCGTACTCCACACTGCCCGACTACGACACGCCAGTGCCTTTACTCCACAGTTCGGCTTCCGCTCTAATCAGTGGCCAAAGATGGCGGACACTCCATGGCCCTTCAGCGGCACGTGCGCTGCTGAAGTGCCACGTAGTGTTGCCCCAAAATATCGGACTCTACACTGCCCTAAGACGACACGTTAGTGCCTTTACTCCTTAAATCGACTTCCGCTCAAATCAGTGGCCAAAGATGGCGAATAGTCTATAGACCTTCTGCGGCACGTCCGCGGCTGTAGTGCCGCGTTGCGGTGCCCCAAAATGGCGGACACTTCACTGCCCTACTACGACACGCCTGTTCCTTTACTCCTCAGTTGGGCTTTCGCTTAAATCAGTGGCCAAATATGGCGGACCCTCCATGGCCCTACTGCAGCACGTCCGTGGCTGTAGTGCCGCGATGCGGTGCCCCAAAATGTCGGACTCTACACTGCCCTACTAGACTCTACCAAAGACTTAAGTTCTCAGTTGCGCTTCCGCTTAAATCAGTGGCCTAATATGGCGGACCCTCCGTCGCCCTACTGCGGCACGTCTGCGGCTGTAGTGCCGCGTTGCGGTGCCCCTAAATGGAGGACTCTACTCTGCCCTACTACGACACGCCAGTGGCTTTACTCCTCAGATGAGCTTCCGCTCTAATCAGTGGCCAAAGATGGTGGACACTCCATAGTCCTACTGCGGCACGTCCGCGGCTGTTGTGCCGTGTTGCGGTGCCCCAAAATATCGGACTCTACACTGCCCTACTGCGACACGGCTGTTCCTTTACTCCTCAGTTGGGCATCCGCCTAAATCAGTGGCTAAAGATGGCGGACAGTCTATAGCCCTACTGCGGCACGTCCGCGGCTGTAGTGCTGAGCAGTGGTGGCCAAAATGGCAGGATACTACACTGCCCTACTACTACACGCCAGTGCCTTTTCTCCTCAGTTCGGCTTCCAATCTAACTAATGGAAAAAGATGGCGGACACTCCATGGCCCTTCAGCGGCACGTGTAAGCTGTAGTGCCGCGTTGCTGCTGCCCAACATGTCGGACGCAACACTGCCCGACTACGACACGCCTGTGGCTTTACTCCTCAGTTGGGCTTCCGCTCTAATCCGTGTCCAAAGATGATGAACACTCCCCGGCCCTAATGCGGCAAGCGCGCGGCTGTAGTGCTGCGTAGTGGTGGCCAAAATGACAGGATACTACACTGCCATACTACTACACGCCAGTGCCTTTTCTCCTCAGTTCTGCTTCCACTCTAACTAATGGAAAAAGATGTCGGACACTCCATGGCCCTTCAGCGGCACGTGCGCTGCTTAAAGTGCCGCGTTGCAGTGGCCGAAAATGGCGTACTCCACACTGCCCGACTACGACACGCCAGTGCCTTTACTCCACAGTTCGGCTTCCGCTCTAATCAGTGGCCAAAGATGGCGGACACTCCATGGCCCTTCAGCGGCACGTGCGCTGCTGAAGTGCCACGTAGTGTTGCCCCAAAATATCGGACTCTACACTGCCCTAAGACGACACGTTAGTGCCTTTACTCCTTAAATCGACTTCCGCTCAAATCAGTGGCCAAAGATGGCGAATAGTCTATAGACCTTCTGCGGCACGTCCGCGGCTGTAGTACCGCGTTGCGGTGAACCAAAGTGGCGGACACTTCACTGCCCTACTACGACACGCCATTGCCTTTACTCCTCAGCAGGGCTTCCGCTCTTATCCGGGACCAAAGATGGCGAACACTCCCCGGCACTACTTCGGCGCGCGCGTGGCTGTAGTGCTGCGTTGCGGTGGCCCAAAATGGTGGACACAACACTACCCTACTAGACTGTACCATAAACTTAAGTTCTCAGTTGCGCTTCCGCTTTAATCTATAGCCAAATATGGCGGACCCTCCATGGCCCTTCTGCGGCACGTGCGTGGCTTTTTTGCCGCGTTGCGGTGGCCCAACATGTCGGACGCTACACTGCCCGACTACGACACGCCTGTGCCTTTACTCCTCAGTTCGGCTTCTGCTCTAATCAGTGTCTAACGATGGCGGACGGTCTATTGCCCTACTGCGGCACGTGTGTGGCTGTAGTGCCACGTTGCAGTGGCCCAAAATGTCGGACTCTACACTGGCTTACTACGGCACGCCAGTGCCTTTACTCCTCAGTTGGGATTCCGCTCTAATCAGTGGATAAAGATGGCGGACACTCCACGGCCCTTCTGCGGCACGTGCGTGGCTGTAGTGCCACGTTGCAGTGGCCCAAAATGTCGGACTCTACACTACCTTACTACGACATGCCAGTGCCTTTACTGCTCAGTTGGGATTCAGCTCAAATCAGTTTCCAAAGATGGCGAACGCTCCCCGGAGCTACTGCGGCACGTGCACGGCTGTAGTGCCGCGTTGCAGTGGCCCAACAAGTCGGACGCTACACTGCCCGACTACGATACGCCCGTGCCTTTACTCCTCAGTTGGGCTTCCGCTCTAATCCGTGGCCAAAGATGGCGAACACTCCCCGGCCCTATTTCGGCACGTGCACGGCTGTAGTGCCGCGTTGCGGTGGCCCAAAATATCGGACTATACACTGTCCTACTAAACACGCCTGTGCCTTTACTCTTCAGTTCGGCTTCCACTCTAATTAGTGGCAAAAAATGGCGGACAGTCCATAGCCCTACTTCGGCGCGTGCACGGCTGTAGTGCCGTGTTGCGATGGCCCAAAAGGGCGGACACAGCACTGCCCTACTACTACAAGCCAGTGCCTTTTCTCCTCAGTTCGGCTTCCGCTCTAAATAGTGGAAAAAGATGTCGGACACTCCATGGCCCTTTAGCTGCACGTGCGCTGCTGAAGTGCCGCGTTGCAGTGGCCCAACATGTCGGACGCAACACTGTCCGACTACGACACGCGAGTGCCTTTACTCCTCAGTTAAGCTTCCACTACAATCCGTGGCCAAAGATGGCGGATACTCCACGGCCCAACTGTGGCACGTGCTTGGCTGTAGGGCCGAGTTGCGGTGGCCCAAAATGGCGGACACAACACTGTCCTGCTAGACTCTACCAAAGACATGTTCTCAGTTGCGCTTCCGCTTTAATCTGTGGCCAAATATGGCGAACCCTCCGTTGCCCTTCTTCGGCACGTGCGCGGCTTTATTGCCGCGTTGCGTTGCCCCAAAATATCGGACTCTACACTGCCCTACTACTACACGTCAGTGCCTTTACTCCTCAGTTCGGCTTCCGCTCTAATTAATGGCCAAAGATGGCGGACAGTCTATAGCCCTACTGCGTCACGTCCGCGGCTGTAGTGTCGCGTTGCGGTTCTCTAAAATGGCGGACTCTACACTGCCCTACTACGACACGCCTGTGCCTTTACTCCTCAGTTGAGCTTCCCTCTTATCCATTACCAAAGATGGCGGACATTCCATAGCCCTACTGCGGCACGTCCGCGGCTGAAGTGCCGTGTTGCGGTGCCCCAAAATAGCGGACTCTACACTGCCCTACTGCGACACACCTGTTCCTTTATTCCTCAGTTGGGCTTCCGCTTAAATCAGTGGCTAAAGATGGCGGACAGTCTATAGCCCTACTGCGGCACGTCCGCAGCTGTAGTGCTGAGCAGTGGTGGCCAAAATGGCAGGATACTACACTGCCCTACTACTACACGCCAGTGCCTTTTCTCCTCAGTTCGGCTTCCAATCTAACTAATGGAAAAAATGGCGGACACTCCATGGCCCTTCAGCGGCACGTGTAAGCTGTAGCGCCACGTAGCGCGGCCTAACATGTCGGACGCAACACTGCCCGACTACGACACGCCTGTGGCTTTACTCCTCAGTTGGGCTTCCGCTCTAATCCGTGTCCAAAGATGGCGAACACTCCCCGGCCATAATGCGGCACGTGCACGGCAGTAGTGCCGTGTTGCGATAACCCAAAATATCGGACTCTACACTGCCCTACTACTACACGCCAGTGC
Source organism: Parasteatoda tepidariorum (assembly GCF_982258835.1). Lineage (NCBI taxonomy): Eukaryota > Metazoa > Arthropoda > Arachnida > Araneae > Theridiidae > Parasteatoda > Parasteatoda tepidariorum. Next base: position 113,825 of record NW_028257435.1, read on the forward strand.
CTTTACTCCTCAGTTCGGCTTCCGCTCTAATCAGTGGCCAAAAATGGCGGACACTCCACGGCCCTACTGCGGCACGTAATAGGCTGTTGTGCCGCGTTGCGGTGGCCCAAAATATCGGACTCTACACTGCCCTACTACGACACGCCATTTCCTTTACTCCTCAGTAGGGCTTCCGCTTAAATCAGTGGCTAAAGATGGCGGACAGTCTATAGCCCTACTGCGGCACGTCCGCGGCTGTAGTGCTGCGTAGCTGTGGCCAAAATGACAGGATACTACACTGCCCTACTACTACACGCCAGTGCATTTTCTCCTCAGTTCTGCTTCCACTCTAACTAATGGAAAAAGATGTCGGGCACTCCATGGCCCTTCAGCGGCACGTGCGCTGCTAAAGTGTCGCGTTGCAGTGGTCCAAAATGGCGTACTCTACACTGCCCGACTACGACACGCCAGTGCCTTTACTCCACAGTTCGGCTTCCGCTCTAATCAGTGGCCAAAGATGGCGGACACTCCACGGCCCTACTGCGACACGTGCGTGGCTTTATTGCCCCGTTGCGTTGCCCCAAAATGGCGGACTCTACACTGCCCTACTACGACACGCCAGTGCCCTTACTCCTCAGCAGGGCTTCCGCTCTTATCCGGGACCAAACATGGCGAACACTCCCCGGCCCTAATGCGGCACTTGCACGGCTGTAGTGCCGCGTTTCTGCGGCCCAACATGTCGGACGCAACATTGCCCGACTACGACACGCCAGTGGCCTTACTCCTCAGATGAGCTTCCGCCCTAATCAGTGGCCAAAGATGGTGGACACTCCATAGTCCTACTGCGGCACGTCCGCGGCTGTAGTGCCGTGTTGCGGTGCCCCAAAATAGCGGACTCTACACTGCCCTACTGCGACACGCCTGTTCCTTTACTCCTCAGTTGGGCATCCGCTTAAATCAGTGGCTAAAGATGGCGGACAGTCTATAGCCCTACTGCGGCACGTCCGCGGCTGTAGTGCTGAGCAGTGGTGGCCAAAATGGCAGGATACTACACTGCCCTACTACTACACGCCAGTGCTTTTTCTCCTCAGTTCTGCTTCCACTCTAACTAATGGAAAAAGATGTCGGACACTCCATGGCCCTTCAGCGGCACGTGCGCTGCTAAAGTGCCGCGTTGTAGAGGCCCAAAATGGCGTACTCCACTCTGCCCGACTACGACACGCCAGTGCTTTTACTCCACAGTTCGACTTACGCTCTAATCAGTGGCCAAAGATGGCGAACACTCCACGGCCCTACTGCGACACGTGCGTGGCTTTATTGCCCCGTTCCGGTGGAACAAAATATAGGACTCTTCACTGCCCTACTACTACACGTCAGTGCCTTTACTCCTCAGTAGGGCTTCCGCTTAAATCAGTGGCTAAAGATGGCGGACAGTCTATAGCCCTACTGCGGCACGTCTGCGGCTGTAGTGCCACGTTGCGGTGCCCCTAAATGGCGGACTCTACAACGACACGCCTGTGGCTTTACTCCTCAGATGAGCTTCCGCTCTAATCAGTGGCCAAAGATGGCGGACACTCCATAGCCCTACAGCAGCTCGTCCGCGACTGTAGTGTCGCGTTGCGGTGCCCCAAAATAATGGACTCTACACTGCCCTACAACGAAACGCCTGTGCTTTTTCTCCACAGTTGAGCTTCCGCTCTAATCCGTGGCCAAAGATGGCGAACACTCCCCGGCCCTATTTCGGCACGTGCACTGCTGTAGTGCCGCGTTGCGGTGGCCCAAAATATCGGACTATACACTGTCCTACTACTACACGCCTGTGCCTTTACTCTTCAGTTCGGCTTCCACTCTAAATAGTGGCCAAAAATGGCGGACAGTCCATAGCCCTACTTCGGCGCATGCACGTCTGTACTGCCGTGTTGCGATGGCCCAAAAGGGCGAACACTGCACTGCCCTACTACTACACGCCAGTGCCTTTTCTCCTCAGTTCGGCTTCCGCTCTAAATAGTGGAAAAAGATGTCGGACACTCCATGGCCCTTCAGCGGCACGTGCGCTGCTGAAGTGCCGTGTTGCTGCTGCCCAACATGTCGGACGCAACACTGCCCGACTACGACACGCCTGTGGCTTTACTCCTCAGTTGGGCTTCCGCTCTAATCCGTGTCCAAAGATGATGAACACTCCCCGGCCCTAATGCGGCACGTGCACGGCAGTAGTGCCGTGTTGCGATGGCCCAAAATATCGGACTCTACACTGCCCTACTACTACACGCCAGTGCCTTTTCTTCTCAGTTCTGCTTCCGCTCTAAATAGTGGAAAAAGTTGTCGGACACTCCATGGCCCTTCGGCGGCACGTGCACGGCTGTAGTGCCGCGTTGCAGTGGCCCAACATGTCGGACGCAACACTGTCCGACTACGACACGCCAGTGCCTTTACTCCTCAGTTCGGCTTCCGCTCTAATCAGTGGCCAAAAATGTAGGACACTCCACGGCCCTACTGCGGCACGTAATAGGCTGTTGTGCCGCGTTGCGGTGGCCCGAAATTGCGGACACTACACTGCCCTACTAGACTCTACCAAAGACTTAAGTTCTCAGTTGCGCTTCCGCTTAAATCAGAGGCCAAATATGGCGGACCCTCCATGGCCCTACTGCGGCAAGCGCGCGGCTGTAGTGTCGCGTTGCGTTGCCCCAAAATATCGGACTCTACACTGCCCTACTACGACACGCCTGTTCCTTTAATCCTCAGTAGGGCTTCCGCTTAAATCAGTGGTTAAAGATGGCGGACAGTCTATAGCCCTACTGCGGCACGTCCGCGGCTGTAGTGCTGCGTAGTGGTGGCCAAAATGACAAGATACTACACTGCCCTACTACTGCACGCCTGTGCCTTTTCTCCTCAGTTCGGCTTCCACTCTAACTAATGGAGAAAGATGTCGGACACTCCATGGCCCTTCAGCAGCACGTGCGCTGCTAAAGTTCCGCGTTGCAGTGGCCCAAAATGGCGTACTCTACACTGCCCGACTACGACACGCCAGTGCCTTTACTCCACAGTTCGGCTTCCGCTCTAATCAGTGGCGAAAGATGGCGGACACTCCACGGCCCTACTGCGACACGTGCGTGGCTTTTTTACCCCGTTGCGGTGGAACAAAGTATAGAACTCTTCACTGCCCTACTATTACACGTCAGTGCTTTACAGAGCGTGACCCTAAAGTTTACTATGTATGCCTATGCGAAATAGAGTGTTCTGAGAAGATTAAAATGAAGAAATAAGCGTTCTAAAATGCTTTAAAAATTAAAGACATCTTTCAATGGTTAACTAACGCAAGGCGCGATATCAGACCTTAATATGGAACCATAATATTTAAATTGGACCAGGTATTATATTACATAGTAATAGTGTACCCTACCACAGGAAATAATTATAGGTCAATTGGGGGGTACACTATGTATATTTTAAATAGTGCATTAAAACAATGAAATTCGAAGACATTTTTCTATGTTAACTATCGCCACGGTATCGGACCTTAATATTGACCTATAATTTTTAAATTGGACCACGTATTATATTACAGGGTAATAGTGTACCCTACCACAGGAAATAATTATAGGTCATTTAGGGGGTACACAGCGTCACCCTAAATTTTACTATGTATGCCTATGCGAAATAAAATGTTTTGAGAAGCTTAAAATGAAGAAATAAGCGTTCTAAAATGCTTTAAAAATTCAAAGACATCTTTCAATGGTTAACCAACGCAAGGTGCGATATCAGACCTTAATATTGACCCATAATATTTAAATTGGACCAGGTATTATATTACAGGGTAATAGTGTACCCTACCGCAGGAAATAATTATAGGTCAAATAGGGGGTACGCAGCGTGACCCTAAAGTTTACTATGTATTCCTATGCAAAATAAAGTGTTCTGAGAAGCTTAAAATGAGGAATTAAGCGTTCTAAAAAGCTTTTAAAATTCAAAGACATTTTTCTATGTTAACTAACGGTACGGTATCGGACCTTAATATTGACCTATAATTTTTAAATTGGACCACGTAATATATTACAGGGTAATATTGTTCCCTACCACGGGAAATAATTATAGGTCACTTAGGGGGTACACAGCGTGACCCTAAAGTTTACTATGTATGCCTATGCGAAATAAAGTGTTCTGAGAAGCTTAAAATGAAGAAATAAGCGTTCTAAAATGCTTTAAAAATTCAAAGACATCTTTCAATGGTTAACTAAAGCAAGGCGCAATATCAGACCTTAATATTGACCCATAATATTTAAATTGGCCCAGGTATTATATTACAGGGTAATAGTGTACCCTACCACAGGAAATAATTATAGGTCAATAAGGGAGCCCACTATGTATATTTTAAATAGTGCATAAAAACAAGGAAATTCGAAGACACTTTTCTGTGTTAACTAACGTCACGGTATCGGACCTTAATATTGACCTATAATTTTTAAATTGGACCACGTATTATATTACAGGGTTATAGTGTACCCTAGCACAGGAAATAATTATAGGTCAATTAGGGGGTACACAGAGTGACCCTAAAGTTTACTATGTATGCCTATGCGAAATAGAGTGTTCTGAGAAGATTAAAATGAAGAAATAAGCGTTCTAAAATGCTTTAAAAATTAAAGACATCTTTCAATGGTTAACTAACGCAAGGCGCGATATCAGACCTTAATATGGAACCATAATATTTAAATTGGACCAGGTATTATATTACAGAGTAATAGTGTACCCTACCACAGGAAATAATTATAGGTCAATTGGGGGGTACACTATGTATATTTTAAATAGTGCATTAAAACAATGAAATTCGAAGACATTTTTCTATGTTAACTATCGCCACGGTATCGGACCTTAATATTGACCTATAACTTTTAAATTGGACCACGTATTATATTACAGGGTAATAGTGTACCCTACCACAGGAAATAATTATAGGTCATTTAGGGGGTACACAGCGTCACCCTAAATTTTACTATGTATTCCTATGCAAAATAAAGTGTTCTGAGAAGCTTAAAATGAGGAATTAAGCGTTCTAAAAAGCTTTTAAAATTCAAAGACATTTTTCTATGTTAACTAACGGTACGGTATCGGACCTTAATATTGACCTATAATTTTTAAATTGGACCACGTAATATATTACAGGGTAATATTGTTCCCTACCACGGGAAATAATTATAGGTCACTTAGGGGGTACACAGCGTGACCCTAAAGTTTACTATGTATGCCTATGCGAAATAAAGTGTTCTGAGAAGCTTAAAATGAAGAAATAAGCGTTCTAAAATGCTTTAAAAATTCAAAGACATCTTTCAATGGTTAACTAACGCAAGGCGCAATATCAGACCTTAATATTGACCCATAATATTTAAATTGGCCCAGGTATTATATTACTAAAACAAGGAAATACGAAGACATTTTTCAATGTTAACTAACGGCACGGTATCGGAACTTAATATTGACCTATAATTTTTAAATTGAACCACGCATTATATTCCAGGGTAATTGTGTACCCTACCACAGGAAATAATTATAGGTCATTTAGGGGGTACACAGCGTGACCCTAAATTTTACTATGTATGCCTATGCGAAATAGAGTGTTCTGAGAAGCTTAAAATGAAGAAATAAGCGTTCTAAAATGCTTTAAAAATTCAAAGACATCTTTCAATGGTTAACTAACGCAAGGCGCAATATCAGACCTTAATATTGACCCATAATATTTAAATTGGACCAGGTATTATATTACAGGGTAATAGTGTACCCTTCCACAGGAAATAATTATAGGTCAATTAGGGGGTACACTATGTATATTTTAAATAGTGCATTAAAACAAGGAAATACGAAGACACTTTTCTATGTTAACTAACGGCACGGTATCGAACCTTAATATTGACCTATAATTTTTAAATTGGACCACGTATTATATTACAGGGTTATAGTGTACCCTACCACAGGAAATAATTATAGGTCAATTAGGGGGTACACAGAGTGACCCTAAAGTTTACTATGTATGCCTATGCGAAATAAAGTGTTCTGAGAAGCTTAAAATGAGGAAATAAGCGTTCTAAAATGCTTTAAAAATTCAAAGACATTTTTCTATGTTAACTAACGGCACGGTATAGGACCTTAATATTGACCTATAATTTTTAAATAGGACCACGTATTATATTACAGGGTAATAGTGTACCCTACCGCAGGAAATAATTATAGGTCATTTAGGGGGTACACAGCGTGACCCTAAATTTTACTATGTATGCCTATGCGAAATAGAGTGTTCTGAGATGCTTAAAATGAAGAAATAAGCGTTCTAAAGTGCTTTAAAAATTCAAAGACATCTTTCAATGGTTAACTAACGCAAGGCGCAATATCAGACCTTAATATTGACCCATAATATTTAAATTGGACCAGGTATTATATTACAGGGTAATAGTGTACCCTACCACCGGAAATAATTATAGGTCAATTAGGGGGTACACTATGTATATTTTAAATAGTGCATTAAAACAAGGAAATACGAAGACACTTTTCTATGTTAACTAACGGCACGGTATCGGACCTTAATATTGACCTATAATTTTTAAATTGGACCACGTATTATATTACAGGGTTATAGTGTACCCTACCACAGGAAATAATTATAGGTCAATTAGGGGGTACGCAGAGTGACCCTAAAATTTACTATGTATGCCTATGCGAAATAAAGTGTTCTGAGAAGCTTAAAATGAGGAAATAAGCGTTCTAAAATGCTTTAAAAATTCAAAGACATTTTTCTATGTTAACTAACGGCACGGTATCGGACCTTAATATTGACCTATAATTTTTAAATTGGACCACCTATTATGTTACAGGGTAATAGTGTACCCTACCACAGGAAATAATTATAGGTCAATTAGGGGGTACACAGCGTGACCCTAAAGTTTACTATGTATGCCTATGCAAAATAAAGTGTTCTGAGAAGCTTAAAATGAAGAAATAAGCGTTCTAAAATGCTTTAAAAATTCAAAGACATCTTTCAATGGTTAACTAACGCAAGGCGCAATATCAAACCTTAATATTGACCCATAATATTTAAATTGGACCAGGTATTGTATTACAGGGTAATAGTGTACCCTACCACAGGAAATAATTATAGGTCAATTAGGGGGTACACTATGTATATTTTAAATAGTGCATTAAAACAAGGAAATACGAAGACATTTTTCAATGTTAACTAACGGCACGGTATCGGAACTTAATATTGACCTATAATTTTTAAATTGAACCACGCATTATATTCCAGGGTAATTGTGTACCCTACCACAGGAAATAATTATAGGTCATTCAGGGGGTACACAGCGTGACCCTAAATTTTACTATGTATGCCTATGCGAAATAGAGTGTTCTGAGAAGCTTAAAATGAAGAAATAAGCGTTCTAAAATGCTTTAAAAATTCAAAGACATATTTCAATGGTTAACTAACGCAAGGCGCAATATCAGACCTTAATATTGACCCATAATATTTTAATTGGACCAGGTATTATATTACAGGGTAATAGTGTACCCTACCAAAGGAAATAATTATAGGTCAATTAGGGGGTACACAGCGTGACCCTAAAGTTTACTATGTATGCCTATATGAAATAAAGTGTTCTGAGAAGCTTAAAATGAGGAAATAAGCGTTCTAAAATGCTTTAAAAATTCAAAGACATGTTTCTATGTTAACTAACGGCACGGTATCGGACCTTAATATTGACCTATAATTTTTAAATTGGACCACGTATTATATTACAGGGTAATAGTGTACCCTACCACAGGAAATAATTATAGGTCATTTAGGGGGTACACAGCGTGACCCTAAATTTTACTATGTATGCCTATGCGAAATAGAGTGTTCTGAGATGCTTAAAATGAAGAAATAAGCGTTCTAAATGCTTTAAAAATTCAAAGACATCTTTCAATGGTTAACTAACGCAAAGCGCAATATCAGACCTTAATATTGACCCATAATATTTAAATTGGACCAAGTATTATATTACAGGGTAATAGTGTACCCTACCACAGGAAATAATTATAGGTCAATTAGGGGGTACACTATGTATATTTTAAATAGTGCATTAAAACAAGGAAATACGAAGACACTTTTCTATGTTAACTAACGGCACGGTATCGGACCTTAATATTGACCTATAATTTTTAAATTGGACCACGTATTATATTACAGGGTTATAGTGTACCCTACCACAGGAAATAATTATAGGTCAATTAGGGGGTACATAGAGTGACCCTAAAATTTACTATGTATGCCTATGCGAAATAAAGTGTTCTGAGAAGCTTAAAATGATGAAATAAGCGTTCTAAAATGCTTTAAAAATTCAAAGACATTTTTCTATGTTAACTAACGGCACGGTATCGGACCTTAATATTGACCTATAATTTTTAAATTGGACCACCTATTATATTACAGGGTAATAATGTACCCTACCACAGGAAATAATTATAGGTCATTTAGGGGGTACACTATGTATATTTTAAATAGTGCATTAAAACAAGGAAATACGAAGACACTTTTCTATGTTAACTAACGGCACGGTATCGGACCTTAATATTGACCTATAATTTTTAAATTGTACCATGTATTATATTACAGGGTAATAGTGTACCTTACCACAGGAAATAATTATAGGTCAATTAGGTGGTACACAGCGTGACCCTAAAGTTTACTATGTATGCCTATGCGAAATAGAGTGTTCTGAGAAGCTTAAAATGAGGAAATAAGTGTTCTAAAATGCTTTAAAAATTCAAAGACATCTTTCAATGGTTAACTAATGCAAGGCGCAATATCAGACCTTAATATTGACCCATAAAATTTAAATTGGACCAGGTATTATATTACAGGGTAATAGTGTACCCTACCACAGGAAATAATTATAGGTCAATTAGGGGGTACACAGAGTGACCCTAAAGTTTACTATATATGCCTATGCGAAATAGAGTGTTCTGAGATGCTTAAAATGAAGAAATAAGCGTTCTAAAATGCTTTAAAAATTCAAAGACATCTTTCAATGGTTAACTAACGCAAGGCGCAATATCAGACCTTAATATTGACCCATAATATTTAAATTGGACCAGGTATTATATTACAGGGTAATAGTGTACCCTACCACAGGAAATAATTATAGGTCAATTAGGGGGTACACTATGTATATTTTAAATAGTGCATTAAAACAAGGAAATACGAAGACATTTTTCAATGTTAACTAACGGCACGGTATCGGAACTTAATATTGACCTATAATTTTTAAATTGGACCACGTATTATATTACAGGGTAATAGTGTACCCTACCACAGGAAATACTTATAGGTCATTTAGGGGGTACACAGCGTGACCCTAAAATTTACTATGTATGCCTATGCGAAATAGAGTGTTCTGAGAAGCTTAAAATGAAGAAATAAGCGTTCTAAAATGCTTTAAAAATTCAAAGACATCTTTCAATGGTTAACTAACGCAAGGCGCGATATCAGACCTTAATATGGAACCATAATATTTCAATTGGACCAGGTATTATATTACAGGGTAATAGTGTACCCTACAACAGGAAATAATTATAGGTCAATTAGGGGGTACACTATGTATGTTTTAAATAGTGCATTAAAACAAGAAAATACGAAGACATTTTTCTATGTTAACTAACGGCACGGTATCGGACTTTAATATTGACCTATAATTTTTAAATTGGACCACGTATTATATTACAGGGTTATAGTGTACCCTACCACAGGAAATAATTATAGGTCAATTAGGGGGTACACAGAGTGACCCTAAAGTTTACTATGTATGCCTATGCGAAATAAAGTGTTCTGAGAAGCTAAAAATGAGGAAATAAGCGTTCTAAAATGCTTTAAAAATTCAAAGACATTTTTCTATGTTAACTAACGGCACGGTATCGGACCTTAATATTGACCCATAATATTTAAATTGGACCAGGTATTATATTACAGGGTAATAGTGTACCCTACCACAGGAAATAATTATAGGTCATTTAGGGGGTACACAGCGTGACCCTAAATTTTACTATGTATGCCTATGCGAAATAGAGTGTTCTGAGATGCTTAAAATGAAGAAATAAGCATTCTAAAATGCTTTAAAAATTCAAAGACATCTTCCAATGGTTAACTAACGCAAGTCGCAATATCAGACCTTAATATTGACCCATAATATTTAAATTGGACAAGGTATTATATTACGGGGTAATAGTGTACCCTACCGCAGGATATAATTATAGGTCAATTAGGGGGTACACTATGTATATTTTAAATAGTGCATTAAAACAAGGAAATACGAAGACACTTTTCTATGTTAACTAACGGCACGGTATCGGACCTTAATATTGACCTATAATTTTTAAATTGGACCACGTATTATATTACAGGGTAATAGTGTACCCTACCACAGGAAATAATTATAGGTCAATTAGGGGGTACACAGAGTGACCCTAAAGTTTACTATACATGCCTATGCGAAATAGAGTGTTCTGAGATGCTTAAAATGAAGAAATAAGCGTTCTAAAATGCTTTAAAAATTCAAAGACATCTTTCAATGGTTAACTAACGCAAGGCGCAATATCAGACCTTAATATTGACCCATAATATTTAAATTGGACCAGGTATTATATTACAGGGTAATAGTGTACCCTACCACAGGAAATAATTATAGGTCAATTAGGGGGTAGACTATGTATATTTTAAATAGTGCATTAAAACAAGGAAATACGAAGACACTTTTCTATGTTAACTAACGGCACGGTATCGGACCTTAATATTGACCTATAATTTTTAAATTGGACCACGTATTATATTACAGGGTTATAGTGTACCCTACCACAGGAAATAATTATAGGTCAATTAGGGGGTACACAGAGTGACCCTAAAGTTTACTATATATGCCTATGCGAAATAGAGTGTTCTGAGATGCTTAAAATGAAGAAATAAGCGTTCTAAAATGCTTTAAAAATTCAAAAACATCTTTCAATGGTTAACTAACGCAAGGCGCAATATCAGACCTTAATATTGACCCATAATATTTAAATTGGACCAGGTATTATATTACAGGGTAATAGTGTACCCTACCACAGGAAATAATTATAGGTCAATTAGGGGGTACACTATGTATATTTTAAATAGTGCATTAAAACAAGGAAATACGAAGACACTTTTCTATGTTAACTAACGGCACGGTATCGGACCTTAATATTGACCTATAATTTTTAAACTGGACCACGTATTATATTACAGGGTTATAGTGTACCCTAAAACAGGAAATAATTATAGGTCAATTAGGGGGTACACAGAGTGACCCTAAAGTTTACTATGTATGCCTATGCGAAATAAAGTGTTCTGAGAAGCTTAAAATGAGGAAATAAGCGTTCTAAAATGCTTTAAAAATTCAAAGACATTTTTCTATGTTAACTAACGGCACGGTATCGGACCTTAATATTGACCTATAATTTTTAAATTGGACCACCTATTATATTACAGGGTAATAGTGTACCCTACCACAGGAAATAATTATAGGTCATTTAGGGGGTACACTATGTATATTTTAAATAGTGCATTAAAACAAGGAAATACGAAGACACTTTTCTATGTTAACTAACGGCACGGTATCGGACCTTAATATTGACCTATAATTTTTAAATTGTACCAAGTATTATATTACAGGGTAATAGTGTACCTTACCACAGGAAATAATTATAGGTCAATTAGGTGGTACACAGCGTGACCCTAAAATTTACTATGTATGCATATGCGAAATAGAGTGTTCTGAGAAGCTTAAAATGAAGAAATAAGCGTTCTAAAATGCTTTAAAAATTCAAAGACATCTTTCAATGGCTAACTAACGCAAGGCGCGATATCAGACCTTAATATGGAACCATAATATTTCAATTGGACCAGGTATTATATTACAGGGTAATAGTGTACCCTACAACAGGAAATAATTATAGGTCAATTAGGGGGTACACTATGTATGTTTTAAATAGTGCATTAAAACAAGAAAATACGAAGACACTTTTCTATGTTAACTAACGGCACGGTATCGGACTTTAATATTGACCTATAATTTTTAAATTGGACCACGTATTATATTACAGGGTTATAGTGTACCCTACCACAGGAAATAATTATAGGTCAATTAGGGGGTACACAGAGTGACCCTAAAGTTTACTATGTATGCCTATGCGAAATAAAGTGTTCTGAGAAGCTAAAAATGAGGAAATAAGCGTTCTAAAATGCTTTAAAAATTCAAAGACATTTTTCTATGTTAACTAACGCCACGGTATCGGACCTTAATATTGACCTATAATTTTTAAATTGGACCACGTATTATATTACAGGGTAATAGTGTACCCTACCACAGGAAATAATTATAGGTCATTTAGGGGGTACACAGCGTGACCCTAAATTTTACTATGTACGCCTATGCGAAATAGAGTGTTCTGAGATGCTTAAAATGAAGAAATAAGCGTTCTAAAATGCTTTAAAAATTCAAAGACATCTTCCAATGGTTAACTAACGCAAGTCGCAATATCAGACCTTAATATTGACCCATAATATTTAAATTGGACCAGGTATTATATTACAGGGTAATAGTGTACCCTACCACAGGATATAATTATAGGTCAATTAGGGGGTACACTATGTATATTTTAAATAGTGCATTAAAACAAGGAAATACGAAGACACTTTTCTATGTTAACTAACGGCACGGTATCGGACCTTAATATTGACCTATAATTTTTAAATTGGACCACGTATTATATTACAGGGTAATAGTGTACCCTACCACAGGAAATAATTATAGGTCAATTAGGGGGTACACAGAGTGACCCTAAAGTTTACTATATATGCCTATGCGAAATAGAGTGTTCTGAGATGCTTAAAATGAAGAAATAAGCGTTCTAAAATGCTTTAAAAATTCAAAGACATCTTTCAATGGTTAACTAACGCAAGGCGCAATATCAGACCTTAATATTGACCCATAATATTTAAATTGGACCAGGTATTATATTACAGGGTAATAGTGTACCCTACCACAGGAAATAATTATAGGTCAATTAGGGGGTACACTATGTATATTTTAAATAGTGCATTAAAACAAGGAAATACGAAGACATTTTTCAATGTTAACTAACGGCACGGTATCGGAACTTAATATTGACCTATAATTTTTAAATTGGACCACGTATTATATTACAGGGTAATAGTGTACCCTACCACAGGAAATACTTATAGGTCATTTAGGGGGTACACAGCGTGACCCTAAATTTTACTATGTATGCCTATGCGAAATAGAGTGTTCTGAGAAGCTTAAAATGAAGAAATAAGCGTTCTAAAATGCTTTAAAAATTCAAAGACATCTTTCAATGGTTAACTAACGCAAGGCGCAATATCGGACCTTAATATTGACCTATAATTTTTAAATTGGACCACGTATTATATTACAGGGTTATAGTGTACCCTACCACAGGAAATAATTATAGGTCAATTAGGGGGTACACAGAGTGACCCTAAAGTTTACTATGTATGCCTATGCGAAATAAAGTGTTCTGAGAAGCTAAAAATGAGGAAATAAGCGTTCTAAAATGCTTTAAAAATTCAAAGACATTTTTCTATGTTAACTAACGGCACGGTATCGGACCTTAATATTGACCTATAATTTTTAAATTGGACCACGTATTATATTACAGGGTAATAGTGTACCCTACCACAGGATATAATTATAGGTCAATTAGGGGGTACACTATGTATATTTTAAATAGTGCATTAAAACAAGGAAATACGAAGACACTTTTCTATGTTAACTAACGGCACGGTATCGGACCTTAATATTGACCTATAATTTTTAAATTGGACCACGTATTATATTACAGGGTAATAGTGTACCCTACCACAGGAAATAATTATAGGTCAATTAGGGGGTACACAGAGTGACCCTAAAGTTTACTATATATGCCTATGCGAAATAGAGTGTTCTGAGATGCTTAAAATGAAGAAATAAGCGTTCTAAAATGCTTTAAAAATTCAAAGACATCTTTCAATGGTTAACTAACGCAAGGCGCAATATCAGACCTTAATATTGACCCATAATATTTAAATTGGAAAAGGTATTATATTACAGGGTAATAGTGTACCCTACCACAGGAAATAATTATAGGTCAATTAGGGGGTACACTATGTATATTTTAAATAGTGCATTAAAACAAGGAAATACGAAGACATTTTTCAATGTTAACTAACGGCACGGTATCGGAACTTAATATTGACCTATAATTTTTAAATTGGACCACGTATTATATTACAGGGTAATAGTGTACCCTACCACAGGAAATAATTATAGGTCATTTAGGGGGTACACAGCGTGACCCTAAATTTTACTATGTATGCCTATGCGAAATAGAGTGTTCTGAGAAGCTTAAAATGAAGAAATAAGCGTTCTAAAATGCTTTAAAAATTCAAAGACATCTTTCAATGGTTAACTAACGCAAGGCGCAATATCAGACCTTAATATTGACCCATAAAATTTAAATTGGACCAGGTATTATATTACAGGGTAATAGTGTACCCTACCAAAGGAAATAATTATAGGTCAATTAGGGGGTACACAGCGTGACCCTAAAGTTTACTATGTATGCCTATGCGAAATAAAGTGTTCTGAGAAGCTTAAAATGAGGAAATAAGCGTTCTAAAATGCTTTAAAAATTCAAAGACATTTTTCTATGTTAACTAACGGCACGGTATCGGACCTTAATATTGACCTATAATTTTTAAATTGGACCACGTATTATATTACAGGGTAATAGTGTACCCTACCACAGGAAATAATTATAGGTCATTTAGGGGGTACACAGCGTGACCCTAAATTTTACTATGTATGCCTATGCGAAATAGAGTGTTCTGAGATGCTTAAAAAGAAGAAATAAGCGTTCTAAAATGCTTTAAAAATTCAAAGACATCTTCCAATGGTTAACTAACGCAAGGCGCAATATCAGACCTTAATATTGACCCATAATATTTAAATTGGACCAGGTATTATATTACAGGGTAATAGTGTACCCTACCACAGGAAATAATTATAGGTCAATTAGGGGGTACACTATGTATATTTTAAATAGTGCATTAAAACAAGGAAATACGAAGACACTTTTCTATGTTAACTAACGGCACGGTATCGGACCTTAATATTGACCTATAATTTTTAAATTGGACCACGTATTATATTACAGGGTTATAGTGTACCCTACCACAGGAAATAATTATAGGTCAATTAGGGGGTACACAGAGTGACCCTAAAGTTTACTATATATGCCTATGCGAAATAGAGTGTTCTGAGATGCTTAAAATGAAGAAATAAGCGTTCTAAAATGCTTTAAAAATTCAAAGACATCTTTCAATGGTTAACTAACGCAAGGCGCAATATCAGACCTTAATATTGACCCATAATATTTAAATTGGACCAGGTATTATATTACAGGGTAATAGTGTACCCTACCACAGGAAATAATTATAGGTCAATTAGGGGGTACACTATGTATATTTTAAATAGTGCATTAAAACAAGGAAATACGAAGACATTTTTCAATGTTAACTAACGGCACGGTATCGGAACTTAATATTGACCTATAATTTTTAAATTGGACCACGTATTATATTACAGGGTAATAGTGTACCCTACCACAGGAAATACTTATAGCTCATTTAGGGGGTACACAGCGTGACCCTAAATTTTACTATGTATGCCTATGCGAAATAGAGTGTTCTGAGAAGCTTAAAATGAAGAAATAAGAGTTCTAAAATGCTTTAAAAATTCAAAGACATCTTTCAATGGTTAACTAACGCAAAGCGCAATATCGGACCTTAATATTGACCTATAATTTTTAAATTGGACCACGTATTATATTACAGGGTAATAGTGTACCCTACCACAGGAAATAATTATAGGTCAATTAGGGGGTACACAGAGTGACCCTAAAGTTTACTATGTATGCCTATGCGAAATAAAGTGTTCTGAGAAGCTAAAAATGAGGAAATAAGCGTTCTAAAATGCTTTAAAAATTCAAAGACATTTTTCTATGTTAACTAACGGCACGGTATCGGACCTTAATATTGACCTATAATTTTTAAATTGGACCACGTATTATATTACAGGCTAATAGTGTACCCTACCACAGGATATAATTATAGGTCAATTAGGGGGTACACTATGTATATTTTAAATAGTGCATTAAAACAAGGAAATACGAAGACACTTTTCTATGTTAACTAACGGCACGGTATCGGACCTTAATATTGACCTATAATTTTAAAATTGGACCACGTATTATATTACAGGGTAATAGTGTACCCTACCACAGGAAATAATTATAGGTCAATTAGGGGGTACACAGAGTGACCCTAAAGTTTACTATATATGCCTATGCGAAATAGAGTGTTCTGAGATGCTTAAAATGAAGAAATAAGCGTTCTAAAATGCTTTAAAAATTCAAAGACATCTTTCAATGGTTAACTAACGCAAGGCGCAATATCAGACCTTAATATTGACCCATAATATTTAAATTGGAAAAGGTATTATATTACAGGGTAATAGTGTACCCTACCACAGGAAATAATTATAGGTCAATTAGGGGGTACACTATGTATATTTTAAATAGTGCATTAAAACAAGGAAATACGAAGACATTTTTCAATGTTAACTAACGGCACGGTATCGGAACTTAATATTGACCTATAATTTTTAAATTGGACCACGTATTATATTACAGGGTAATAGTGTACCCTACCACAGGAAATAATTATAGGTCATTTAGGGGGTACACAGTGTGACCCTAAATTTTACTATGTATGCCTATGCGAAATAGAGTGTTCTGAGAAGCTTAAAATGAAGAAATAAGCGTTCTAAAATGCTTTAAAAATTGAAAGACATCTTTCAATGGTTAACTAACGCAAGGCGCAATATCAGACCTTAATATTGACCCATAAAATTTAAATTGGACCAGGTATTATATTACAGGGTAATAGTGTACCCTACCAAAGGAAATAATTATAGGTCAATTAGGGGGTACACAGCGTGACCCTAAAGTTTACTATGTATGCCTATGCGAAATAAAGTGTTCTGAGAAGCTTAAAATGAGGAAATAAGCGTTCTAAAATGCTTTAAAAATTCAAAGACATTTTTCTATGTTAACTAACGGCACGGTATCGGACCTTAATATTGACCTATAATTTTTAAATTGGACCACGTATTATATTACAGGGTAATAGTGTACCCTACCACAGGAAATAATTATAGGTCATTTAGGGGGTACACAGCGTGACCCTAAATTTTACTATGTATGCCTATGCGAAATAGAGTGTTCTGAGA
This sequence comes from Parasteatoda tepidariorum, assembly GCF_982258835.1. Lineage (NCBI taxonomy): Eukaryota > Metazoa > Arthropoda > Arachnida > Araneae > Theridiidae > Parasteatoda > Parasteatoda tepidariorum. The sequence continues at coordinate 131,212 of NW_028257435.1, forward strand.
TGCTTAAAAAGAAGAAATAAGCGTTCTAAAATGCTTTAAAAATTCAAAGACATCTTCCAATGGTTAACTAACGCAAGGCGCAATATCAGACCTTAATATTGACCCATAATATTTAAATTGGACCAGGTATTATATTACAGGGTAATAGTGTACCCTACCACAGGAAATAATTATGGGTCAATTAGGGGGTACACTATGTATATTTTAAATAGTGCATTAAAACAAGGAAATACGAAGACACTTTTCTATGTTAACTAACGGCACGGTATCGGACCTTAATATTGACCTATAATTTTTAAATTGGACCACGTATTATATTACAGGGTTATAGTGTACCCTACCACAGGAAATAATTATAGGTCAATTAGGGGGTACACAGAGTGACCCTAAAGTTTACTATATATGCCTATGCGAAATAGAGTGTTCTGAGATGTTTAAAATGAAGAAATAAGCGTTCTAAAATGCTTTAAAAATTCAAAAACATCTTTCAATGGTTAACTAACGCAAGGCGCAATATCAGACCTTAATATTGACCCATAATATTTAAATTGGACCAGGTATTATATTACAGGGTAATAGTGTACCCTACCACAGGAAATAATTATAGGTCAATTAGGGGGTACACTATGTATATTTTAAATAGTGCATTAAAACAAGGAAATACGAAGACACTTTTCTATGTTAACTAACGGCACGGTATCGGACTTTAATATTGACCTATAATTTTTAAATTGGACCACGTATTATATTACAGGGTTATAGTGTACCCTACCACAGGAAATAATTATAGGTCAATTAGGGGGTACACAGAGTGACCCTAAAGTTTACTATGTATGCCTATGCGAAATAAAGTGTTCTGAGAAGCTAAAAATGAGGAAATAAGCGTTCTAAAATGCTTTAAAAATTCAAAGACATTTTTCTATGTTAACTAACGGCACGGTATCGGACCTTAATATTGACCTATAATTTTTAAATTGGACCACGTATTATATTACAGGGTAATAGTGTACCCTACCACAGGAAATAATTATAGGTCATTTAGGGGGTACACAGCGTGACCCTAAATTTTACTATGTATGCCTATGCGAAATAGAGTGTTCTGAGATGCTTAAAATGAAGAAATAAGCGTTCTAAAATGCTTTAAAAATTCAAAGACATCTTCCAATGGTTAACTAACGCAAGTCGCAATATCAGACCTTAATATTGACCCATAATATTTAAATTGGACCAGGTATTATATTACAGGGTAATAGTGTACCCTACCACAGGATATAATTATAGGTCAATTAGGGGGTACACTATGTATATTTTAAATAGTGCATTAAAACAAGGAAATACGAAGACACTTTTCTATGTTAACTAACGGCACGGTATAGGACCTTAATATTGACCTATAATTTTTAAATTGGACCACGTATTATATTACAGGGTAATAGTGTACCCTACCACAGGAAATACTTATAGGTCATTTAGGGGGTACACAGCGTGACCCTAAATTTTACTATGTATGCCTATGCGAAATAGAGTGTTCTGAGAAGCTTAAAATGAAGAAATAAGCGTTCTAAAATGCTTTAAAAATTCAAAGACATCTTTCAATGGTTAACTAAAGCAAGGCGCAATATCAGACCTTAATATTGACCCATAAAATTTAAATTGGACCAGGTATTATATTACAGGGTAATAGTGTACCCTACCAAAGGAAATAATTATAGGTCAATTAGGGGGTACACAGCGTGACCCTAAAGTTTACTATGTATGCCTATGCGAAATAAAGTGTTCTGAGAAGCTTAAAATGAGGAAATAAGCGTTCTAAAATGCTTTAAAAATTCAAAGACATTTTTCTATGTTAACTAACGGCACGGTATCGGACCTTAATATTGACCTATAATTTTTAAATTGGACCACGTATTATATTACAGGGTAATAGTGTACCCTACCACAGGAAATAATTATAGGTCATTTAGGGGGTACACAGCGTGACCCTAAATTTTACTATGTATGCCTATGCGAAATAGAGTGTTCTGAGATGCTTAAAATGAAGAAATAAGCGTTCTAAAATGCTTTAAAAATTCAAAGACATCTTCCAATGGTTAACTAACGCAAGTCGCAATATCAGACCTTAATATTGACCCATAATATTTAAATTGGACCAGGTATTATATTACAGGGTAATAGTGTACCCTACCACAGGATATAATTATAGGTCAATTAGGGGGTACACTATGTATATTTTAAATAGTGCATTAAAACAAGGAAATACGAAGACACTTTTCTATGTTAACTAACGGCACGGTATAGGACCTTAATATTGACCTATAATTTTTAAATTGGACCACGTATTATATTACAGGGTAATAGTGTACCCTACCTCAGGAAATACTTATAGGTCATTTAGGGGGTACACAGCGTGACCCTAAATTTTACTATGTATGCCTATGCGAAATAGAGTGTTCTGAGAAGCTTAAAATGAAGAAATAAGCGTTCTAAAATGCTTTAAAAATTCAAAGACATCTTTCAATGGTTAACTAAAGCAAGGCGCAATATCAGACCTTAATATTGACCCATAAAATTTAAATTGGACCAGGTATTATATTACAGGGTAATAGTGTACCCTACCAAAGGAAATAATTATAGGTCAATTAGGGGGTACACAGCGTGACCCTAAAGTTTACTATGTATGCCTATGCGAAATAAAGTGTTCTGAGAAGCTTAAAATGAGGAAATAAGCGTTCTAAAATGCTTTAAAAATTCAAAGACATTTTTCTATGTTAACTAACGGCACGGTATCGGACCTTAATATTGACCTATAATTTTTAAATTGGACCACGTATTATATTACAGGGTAATAGTGTACCCTACCACAGAAACTAATTATAGGTCATTTAGGGGGTACACAGCGTGACCCTAAATTTTACTATGTATGCCTATGCGAAATAGAGTGTTCTGAGATGCTTAAAAAGAAGAAATAAGCGTTCTAAAATGCTTTAAAAATTCAAAGACATCTTCCAATGGTTAACTAACGCAAGGCGCAATATCAGACCTTAATATTGACCCATAATATTTAAATTGGACCAGGTATTATATTACAGGGTAATAGTGTACCCTACCACAGGAAATAATTATAGGTCAATTAGGGGGTACACTATGTATATTTTAAATAGTGCATTAAAACAAGGAAATACGAAGACACTTTTCTATGTTAACTAACGGCACGGTATCGGACCTTAATATTGACCTATAATTTTTAAATTGGACCACGTATTATATTAAAGGTTATAGTGTACCCTACCACAGGAAATAATTATAGGTCAATTAGGGGGTACACAGAGTGACCCTAAAGTTTACTATATATGCCTATGCGAAATAGAGTGTTCTGAGATGCTTAAAATGAAGAAATAAGCGTTCTAAAATGCTTTAAAAATTCAAAAACATCTTTCAATGGTTAACTAACGCAAGGCGCAATATCAGACCTTAATATTGACCCATAATATTTAAATTGGACCAGGTATTATATTACAGGGTAATAGTGTACCCTACCACAGGAAATAATTAAAGGTCAATTAGGGGGTACACTATGTATATTTTAAATAGTGCATTAAAACAAGGAAATACGAAGACACTTTTCTATGTTAACTAACGGCACGGTATCGGACCTTAATATTGACCTATAATTTTTAAACTGGACCACGTATTATATTACAGGGTTATAGTGTACCCTAAAACAGGAAATAATTATAGGTCAATTAGGGGGTACACAGAGTGACCCTAAAGTTTACTATGTATGCCTATGCGAAATAAAGTGTTCTGAGAAGCTTAAAATGAGGAAATAAGCGTTCTAAAATGCTTTAAAAATTCAAAGACATTTTTCTATGTTAACTAACGGCACGGTATCGGACCTTAATATTGACCTATAATTTTTAAATTGGACCACCTATTATATTACAGGGTAATAGTGTACCCTACCACAGGAAATAATTATAGGTCATTTAGGGGGTACACTATGTATATTTTAAATAGTGCATTAAAACAAGGAAATACGAAGACACTTTTCTATGTTAACTAACGGCACGGTATCGGACCTTAATATTGACCTATAATTTTTAAATTGTACCAAGTATTATATTACAGGGTAATAGTGTACCTTACCACAGGAAATAATTATAGGTCAATTAGGTGGTACACAGCGTGACCCTAAAATTTACTATGTATGCCTATGCGAAATAGAGTGTTCTGAGAAGCTTAAAATGAAGAAATAAGCGTTCTAAAATGCTTTAAAAATTCAAAGACATCTTTCAATGGTTAACTAACGCAAGGCGCGATATCAGACCTTAATATGGAACCATAATATTTCAATTGGACCAGGTATTATATTACAGGGTAATAGTGTACCCTACAACAGGAAATAATTATAGGTCAATTAGGGGGTACACTATGTATGTTTTAAATAGTGCATTAAAACAAGAAAATACGAAGACACTTTTCTATGTTAACTAACGGCACGGTATCGGACTTTAATATTGACCTATAATTTTTAAATTGGACCACGTATTATATTACAGGGTTATAGTGTACCCTACCACAGGAAATAATTATAGGTCAATTAGGGGGTACACAGAGTGACCCTAAAGTTTACTATGTATGCCTATGCGAAATAAAGTGTTCTGAGAAGCTAAAAATGAGGAAATAAGCGTTCTAAAATGCTTTAAAAATTCAAAGACATTTTTCTATGTTAACTAACGGCACGGTATCGGACCTTAATATTGACCTATAATTTTTAAATTGGACCACGTATTATATTACAGGGTAATAGTGTACCCTACCACAGGAAATAATTATAGGTCATTTAGGGGGTACACAGCGTGACCCTAAATTTTACTATGTATGCCTATGCGAAATAGAGTGTTCTGAGATGCTTAAAATGAAGAAATAAGCGTTCTAAAATGCTTTAAAAATTCAAAGACATCTTCCAATGGTTAACTAACGCAAGTCGCAATATCAGACCTTAATATTGACCCATAATATTTAAATTGGACCAGGTATTATATTACAGGGTAATAGTGTACCCTACCACAGGATATAATTATAGGTCAATTAGGGGGTACACTATGTATATTTTAAATAGTGCATTAAAACAAGGAAATACGAAGACACTTTTCTATGTTAACTAACGGCACGGTATAGGACCTTAATATTGACCTATAATTTTTAAATTGGACCACGTATTATATTACAGGGTAATAGTGTACCCTACCACAGGAAATACTTATAGGTCATTTAGGGGGTACACAGCTTGACCCTAAATTTTACTATGTATGCCTATGCGAAATAGAGTGTTCTGAGAAGCTTAAAATGAAGAAATAAGCGTTCTAAAATGCTTTAAAAATTCAAAGACATCTTTCAATGGTTAACTAACGCAAGGCGCAATATCGGACCTTAATATTGACCTATAATTTTTAAATTGGACCACGTATTATATTACAGGGTTATAATGTACCCTACCACAGGAAATAATTATAGGTCAATTAGGGGGTACACAGAGTGACCCTAAAGTTTACTATGTATGCCTATGCGAAATAAAGTGTTCTGAGAAGCTAAAAATGAGGAAATAAGCGTTCTAAAATGCTTTAAAAATTCAAAGACATTTTTCTATGTTAACTAACGGCACGGTATCGGACCTTAATATTGACCTATAATTTTTAAATTGAACCTCGTATTATATTACAGGGTAATAGTGTACCCTACCACAGGATATAATTATAGGTCAATTAGGGGGTACACTATGTATATTTTAAATAGTGCATTAAAACAAGGAAATACGAAGACACTTTTCTATGTTAACTAACGGCACGGTATCGGACCTTAATATTGACCTATAATTTTTAAATTGGACCACGTATTATATTACAGGGTAATAGTGTACCCTACCACAGGAAATAATTATAGGTCAATTAGGGGGTACACAGAGTGACCCAAAAGTTTACTATATATGCCTATGCGAAATAGAGTGTTCTGAGATGCTTAAAATGAAGAAATAAGCGTTCTAAAATGCTTTAAAAATTCAAAGACATCTTTCAATGGTTAACTAACGCAAGGCGCAATATCAGACCTTAATATTGACCCATAATATTTAAATTGGAAAAGGTATTATATTACAGGGTAATAGTGTACCCTACCACAGGAAATAATTATAGGTCAATTAGGGGGTACACTATGTATATTTTAAATAGTGCATTAAAACAAGGAAATACGAAGACATTTTTCAATGTTAACTAACGGCACGGTATCGGAACTTAATATTGACCTATAATTTTTAAATTGGACCACGTATTATATTACAGGGTAATAGTGTACCCTACCACAGGAAATAATTATAGGTCATTTAGGGGGTACACAGCGTGACCCTAAATTTTACTATGTATGCCTATGCGAAATAGAGTGTTCTGAGAAGCTTAAAATGAAGAAATAAGCGTTCTAAAATGCTTTAAAAATTCAAAGACATCTTTCAATGGTTAACTAACGCAAGGCGCAATATCAGACCTTAATATTGACCCATAAAATTTAAATTGGACCAGGTATTATATTACAGGGTAATAGTGTACCCTACCAAAGGAAATAATTATAGGTCAATTAGGGGGTACACAGCGTGACCCTAAAGTTTACTATGTATGGCTATGCGAAATAAAGTGTTCTGAGAAGCTTAAAATGAGGAAATAAATGTTCTAAAATGCTTTAAAAATTCAAAGACATTTTTCTATGTTAACTAACGGCACGGTATCGGGCCTTAATATTGACCTATAATTTTTAAATTGGACCACGTATTATATTACAGGGTAATAGTGTACCCTACCACAGGAAATAATTATAGGTCATTTAGGGGGTACACAGCGTGACCCTAAATTTTACTATGTATGCCTATGCGAAATAGAGTGTTCTGAGATGCTTAAAAAGAAGAAATAAGCGTTCTAAAATGCTTTAAAAATTCAAAGACATCTTCCAATGGTTAACTAACGCAAGGCGCAATATCAGACCTTAATATTGACCCATAATATTTAAATTGGACCAGGTATTATATTACAGGGTAATAGTGTACCCTACCACAGGAAATAATTATAGGTCAATTAGGGGGTACACTATGTATATTTTAAATAGTGCATTAAAACAAGGAAATACGAAGACACTTTTCTATGTTAACTAACGGCACGGTATCGGACCTTAATATTGACCTATAATTTTTACATTGGACCACGTATTATATTACAGGGTAATAATGTACCCTACCACAGGAAATAATTATAGGTCATTTAGGGGGTACACAGTGTGACCCTAAATTTTACTATGTATGCCTATGCGAAATAGAGTGTTCTGAGATGCTTAAAATGAAGAAATAAGCGTTCTAAAATGCCTTAAAAATTCAAAGACATCTTCCAATGGTTAACTAACGCAAGGCGCAATATCAGACCTTAATATTGACCCATAATATTTAAATTGAACCAGGTATTATATTACAGGGTAATAGTGTACCCTACCACAGGAAATAATTATAGGTCAATTAGGGGGTACACTATGTATATTTTAAATAGTGCATTAAAACAAGGAAATACGAAGCCACTTTTCTATGTTAACTAACGGCACGGTATCGGACCTTAATATTGACCTATAATTTTTAAATTGGACCACGTATTATATTACAGGGTAATAGTGTACCCTACCACAGGAAATATTTATAGGTCATTTAGGGGGTACACAGCGTGACCCTAAATTTTACTATGTATGCCTATGCGAAATAGAGTGTTCTGAGATGCTTAAAATGAAGAAATAAGCGTTCAAAAATGCTTTAAAAATTCAAAGACATCTTTCAATGGTTAACTAACGCAAGGCGCAATATCAGACCTTAATATTGACCCATAATATTTAAATTGGACCAGGTATTATATTACAGGGTAATAGTGTACCCTTCCACAGGAAATAATTATAGGTCAATTAGGGGGTACACTATGTATATTTTAAATAGTGCATTAAAACAAGGAAATACGAAGACACTTTTCTATGTTAACTAACGGCACGGTATCGGACCTTAATATTGACCTATAATTTTTAAATTGGACCACGTATTATATTACAGGGTTATAGTGTATCCTACCACAGGAAATAATTATAGGTCAATTAGGGGGTACACAGCGTGACCATAAAGTTTACTATGTATGCCTATGCGAAATAAAGTGTCTGAGAAGCTTAAAATGAAGAAATAAACGTTCTAAAATGCTTTAAAAATTCAAAGACATCTTTCAATGGTTAACTAACGCAAGGCGCAATATCAGACCTTAATATTGACCCATAATATTTAAATTGGACCAGGTATTATATTACAGGGTAATAGTGTACCCTACCACAGGAAATAATTATAGGTCAATTAGGGGGTACACTATGTATATTTTAAATAGTGCATTAAAACAAGGAAATACGAAGACACTTTTCTATGTTAACTAACGGCACGGTATCGGACCTTAATATTGACCTATAATTTTTAAATTTGACCACGTATTATATTACAGGGTTATAGTGTACCCTACCACAGGAAATAATTATAGGTCAATTAGGGGGTACACAGAGTGACCCTAAAGTTTACTATATATGCCTATGCGAAATAGAGTGTTCTGAGATGCTTAAAATGAAGAAATAAGCGTTCTAAAATGCTATAAAAATTCAAAGACATCTTTCAATGGTTAACTAACGCAAGGCGCAATATCAGACCTTAATATTGACCCATAATATTTAAATTGGACCAGGTATTATATTACAGGGTAATAGTGTACCCTACCACAGGAAATAATTATAGGTCAATTAGGGGATACACTATGTATATTTTAAATAGTGCATTAAAACAAGGAAATACGAAGACACTTTTCTATGTTAACTAACGGCACGGTATCGGACCTTAATATTGACCTATAATTTTTAAATTGGACCACGTATTATATTACAGGGTTATAGTGTACCCTACCACAGGAAATAATTATAGGTCAATTAGGGGGTACGCAGAGTGACCCTAAAGTTTACTATGTATGCCTATGCGAAATAAAGTGTTCTGAGAAGCTTAAAATGAGGAAATAAGCGTTCTAAAATGCTTTAAAAATTCAAAGACATTTTTCTATGCTAACTAACGGCACGGTATCGGACCTTAATATTGACCTATAATTTTTAAATTGGACCACGTATTATATTACAGGCTAATAGTGTACCCTACCACAGGAAATATTTATAGGTCATTTAGGGGGTACACAGCGTGACCCTAAATTTTACTATGTATGCTTATGCGAAATAGAGAGTTCTGAGAAGCTTAAAATGAAGAAATAAGCGTTCTAAAATGCTTTAAAAATTCAAAGACATCTTTCAATGGTTAACTAGCGCAAGTCGCAATATCAGACCTTAATATTGACCCATAATATTTAAATTGGACCAGGTATTATATTACAGGGTAATAGTGTACCCTACCACAGGAAATAATTATAGGTCAATTAGGGGGTACACTATGTATATTTTAAATTGTGCATTAAAACAAGGAAATACGAAGACACTTTTCTATGTTAACTAACGGCACGGTATCGGACCTTAATATTGACCCATAATTTTTAAATTGGACCACGTATTATATTACAGGGTAATAGTGTACCCTACCACAGGAAATAATTATAGGTCAATTAGGGGGTACACAGTGTGACCCTAAAGTTTACTATGTATGCCTATGCGAAATAAAGTGTTCTGAGAAGCTTAAAATGAGGAAATAAGCGTTCTAAAATGCTTTTAAAATTCAAAGACATTTTTCTATGCTAACTAACGGCACGGTATCGGACCTTAATATTGACCTATAATTTTTAAATTGGACCACCTATTATATTACAGGGTAATAGTGTACCCTACCACAGGAAATAATTATAGGTCAATTAGGGGGTACACAGCGTGACCCTAAAGTTTAGTATGTATGCTTATGCGAAATAAAGTGTTCTGAGAAGCTTAAAATGAAGAAATAAGCGTTCTAAAATGCTTTAAAAATTCAAAGACATCTTTCAATGGTTAACTAACGCAAGGCGCAATATCAAACCTTAATATTGACCCATAATATTTAAATTGAACAAGGTATTGTATTACAGGGTAATAGTGTACCCTACCACAGGAAATAATTATAGGTCAATTAGGGGGTACACTATGTATATTTTAAATAGTGCATTAAAACAAGGAAATACGAAGACATTTTTCAATGTTAACTAACGGCACGGTATCGGAACTTAATATTGACCTATAATTTTTACATTGGACCACGTATTATATTACAGGGTAATAGTGTACCCTACCACAGGAATTAATTATAGGTCATTTAGGGGGTACACAGCGTGACCCTAAATTTTACTATGTATGCCTATGCGAAATAAAGTGTTCTGAGAAGCTTAAAATGAGGAAATAAGCGTTCTAAAATGCTTTAAAAATTCAAAGACATTTTTCTATGTTAACTAACGGCACGGTATCGGACCTTAATATTGACCTATAATTTTTAAATTGGACCACGTATTATATTACAGGGTAATAATGTACCCTACCACAGGAAATAATTATAGGTCATTTAGGGGGTACACAGCGTGACCCTAAATTTTACTATGCATGCCTATGCGAAATAAAGTGTTCTGAGAAGCTTAAAATGAAGAAATAAGCGTTCTAAAATGCTTTAAAAATTCAAAGACATCTTTCAATGGTTAACTAGCGCAAGGCGCAATATCAGACCTTAATATTGACCCATAATATTTAAATTGGACCAGGTATTATATTACCGGGTAATAGTGTACCCTACCACAGGAAATAATTATAGGTCAATTAGGGGGTACACTATGTATATTTTAAATTGTGCATTAAAACAAGGAAATTAGAAGACACTTTTCTATGTTAACTAACGGCACGGTATCGGACCTTAATATTGACCCATAATTTTTAAATTGGACCACGTATTATATTACAGGGTAATAGTGTACCCTACCACAGGAAATAATTATAGGTCAATTAGGGGGTACACAGTGTGACCCTAAAGTTTACTATGTATGCCTATGCGAAATAAAGTGTTCTGAGAAGCTTAAAATGGGGAAATAAGCGTTCTAAAATGCTTTTAAAATTCAAAGACATTTTTCTATGCTAACTAACGGCACGGTATCGGACCTTAATATTGACCTATAATTTTTAAATTGGACCACCTATTATATTACAGGGTAATAGTGTACCCTACCACAGGAAATAATTATAGGTCAATTAGGGGGTACACAGCGTGACCCTAAAGTTTACTATGTATGCCTATGCGAAATAAAGTGTTCTGAGAAGCTTAAAATGAAGAAATAAGCGTTCTAAAATGCTTTAAAAATTCAAAGACATCTTTCAATGGTTAACTAACGCAAGGCGCAATATCAAACCTTAATATTGACCCATAATATTTAAATTGAACAAGGTATTGTATTACAGGGTAATAGTGTACCCTACCACAGGAAATAATTATAGGTCAATTAGGGGGTACACTATGTATATTTTAAATAGTGCATTAAAACAAGGGAATACGAAGACATTTTTCAATGTTAACTAACGGCACGGTATCGTAACTTAATATTGACCTATAATTTTTACATTGGACCACGTATTATATTACAGGGTAATAGTGTACCCTACCACAGGAATTAATTATAGGTCATTTAGGGGGTACACAGCGTGACCCTAAATTTTACTATGTATGCCTATGCGAAATAAAGTGTTCTGAGAAGCTTAAAATGAGGAAATAAGCGTTCTAAAATGCTTTAAAAATTCAAAGACATTTTTCTATGTTAACTAACGGCACGGTATCGGACCTTAATATTGACTTATAATTTTTAAATTGGACCACGTATTATATTACAGGGTAATAATGTACCCTACCACAGGAAATAATTATAGGTCATTTAGGGGGTACACAGCGTGACCCTAAATTTTACTATGTATGCCTATGCGAAATAGAGTGTTCTGAGATGCTTAAAATGAAGAAATAAGCGTTCAAAAATGCTTTAAAAATTCAAAGACATCTTTCAATGGTTAACTAACGCAAGGCGCAATATCAGACCTTAATATTGACCCATAATATTTAAATTGGACCAGGTATTATATTACAGGGTAATAGTGTACCCTACCACAGGAAATAATTATAGGTCAATTAGGGGGTACACTATGTATATTTTAAATAGTGCATTAAAACAAGGAAATACGAAGACACTTTTCTATGTTAACTAACGGCACGGTATCGGAAATTAATATTGACCTATAATTTTTAAATTGGACCACGTATTATATTACAGGGTTATAGTGTACCCTACCACAGGAAATAATTATAGGTCAATTAGGGGGTACGCAGAGTGACCCTAAAGTTTACTATGTATGCCTATGCGAAATAAAGTGTTCTGAGAAGCTTAAAATGAGGAAATAAGCGTTCTAAAATGCTTTAAAAATTCAAAGACATTTTTCTATGCTAACTAACGGCACGGTATCGGACCTTAATATTGACCTATAATTTTTAAATTGGACCACCTATTATATTACAGGGTAATAGTGTACCCTACCACAGGAAATAATTATAGGTCAATTAGAAGGTACACAGCGTGACCCTAAAGTTTACTATGTATGCCTATGCGAAATAAAGTGTTCTGAGAAGCTTAAAATGAAGAAATAAGCGTTCTAAAATGCTTTAAAAATTCAAAGACATCTTTCAATGGTTAACTAACGCAAGGCGCAATATCAAACCTTAATATTGACCCATAATATTTAAATTGAACCAGGTATTGTATTACAGGGTAATAGTGTACCCAACCACAGGAAATAATTATAGGTCAATTAGGGGGTACACTATGTGTATTTTAAATAGTGCATTAAAACAAGGAAATACGAAGACATTTTTCAATGTTAACTAACGGCACGGTATCGGAACTTAATATTGACCTATAATTTTTAAATTGGACCACGTATTATATTACAGGGTAATAGTGTACCCTACCACAGGAAATAATTATAGGTCATTTAGGGGGTACACAGCGTGACCCTAAATTTTACTATGTATGCCTATGGGAAATAGAGTGTTCTGAGAAGCTTAAAATGAAGAAATAAGCGTTCTAAAATGCTTTAAAAATTCAAAGACATCTTTCAATGGTTAAATAACGCAAGGCGCAATATCAGACCTTAATATTGACCCATAATATTTAAATTGGACCAGGTATTATATTACAGGGTAATAGTGTACCCTTCCAAAGGAAATAATTATAGGTCAATTAGGGGGTACACAGTGTGACCCTAAAGTTTACTATGTATGCCTATGCGAAATAAAGTGTTCTGAGAAGCTTAAAATGAGGAAATAAGCGTTCTAAAATGCTTTTAAAATTCAAAGACATTTTTCTATGCTAACTAACGGCACGGTATCGGACCTTAATATTGACCTATAATTTTTAAATTGGACCACCTATTATATTACAGGGTAATAGTGTACCCTACCACAGGAAATAATTATAGGTCAATTAGGGGGTACACAGCGTGACCCTAAAGTTTACTATGTATGCCTATGCGAAATAAAGTGTTCTGAGAAGCTTAAAATGAAGAAATAAGCGTTCTAAAATGCTTTAAAAATTCAAAGACATCTTTCAATGGTTAACTTACGCAAGGCGCAATATCAAACCTTAATATTGACCCATAATATTTAAATTGAACAAGGTATTGTATTACAGGGTAATAGTGTACCCTACCACAGGAAATAATTATAGGTCAATTAGGGGGTACACTATGTATATTTTAAATAGTGCATTAAAACAAGGAAATACGAAGACATTTTTCAATGTTAACTAACGGCACGGTATCGGAACTTAATATTGACCTATAATTTTTAAATTGGACCACGTATTATATTACAGGGTAATAGTGTACCCTACCACAGGAAATAATTATAGGTCATTTAGGGGGTACACAGCGTGACCCTAAATTTTACTATGTATGCCTATGCGAAATAGAGTGTTCTGAGAAGCTTAAAATGAAGAAATAAGCGGTCTAAAATGCTTTAAAAATTCAAAGACATCTTTCAATGGTTAACTAACGCAAGGCGCAATATCAGACCTTAATATTGACCCATAAAATTTAAATTGGACCAGGTATTATATTACAGGGTAATAGTGTACCCTACCAAAGGAAATAATTATAGGTCAATTAGGGGGTACACAGCGTGACCCTAAAGTTTACTATGTATGCCTATGCGAAATAAAGTGTTCTGAGAAGCTTAAAATGAGGAAATAAGCGTTCTAAAATGCTTTAAAAATTCAAAGACATTTTTCTATGTTAACTAACGGCACGGTATCGGACCTTAATATTGACCTATAATTTTTAAATTGGACCACGTATTATATTACAGGGTAATAGTGTACCCTACCACAGGAAATAATTATAGGTCATTTAGGGGGTACACAGCGTGACCCTAAATTTTACTATGTATGCCTATGCGAAATAGAGTGTTCTGAGATGCTTAAAAAGAAGAAATAAGCGTTCTAAAATGCTTTAAAAATTCAAAGACATCTTCCAATGGTTAACTAACGCAAGGCGCAATATCAGACCTTAATATTGACCCATAATATTTAAATTGGACCAGGTATTATATTACAGGGTTATAGTGTACCCTACAACAGGAAATAATTATAGGTCAATTAGGGGGTACACTATGTATGTTTTAAATAGTGCATTAAAACAAGAAAATACGAAGACACTTTTCTATGTTAACTAACGGCACGGTATCGGACCTTAATATTGACCTATAATTTTTAAATTGGACCACGTATTATATTACAGGGTTATAGTGTACCCTACCACAGGAAATAATTATAGGTCAATTAGGGGGTACGCAGAGTGACCCTAAAGTTTTCTATGTATGCCTATGCGAAATGAAGTGTTCTGAGAAGCTTAAAATGAGGAAATAAGCGTTCTAAAATGCTTTAAAAATTCAAAGACATTTTTCTATGCTAACTAACGGCACGGTATCGGACCTTAATATTGACCTATAATTTTTAAATTAAACCACCTATTATATTACAGGGTAATAGTGTACCCTACAACAGGAAATAATTATAGGTCAATTAGGGGGTACACAGCGTGATCTTAAAGTTTACTATGTATGCCTATGCGAAATAGAGTGTTCTGAGATGCTTAAAATGAAGAAATAAGCGTTCTAAAATGCTTTAAAAATTCAAAGACATCTTTCAATGGTTAACTAACGCAAGGCGCAATATCAGACCTTAATATTGACCCATAATATTTAACTTGAACCAGGTATTATATCTGAGGGTAATAGTGTACCCTACCACAGGAAATAATTATAGGTCAATTAGGGGGTACACTATGTATATTTTAAATAGTGCATTAAAACAAGGAAATTCGAAGACACTTTTCTATGTTAACTAACGGCACGGTATCTGACCTTAATATTGACCTATAATTTTTAAATTGGACCACGTATTATATTACAGGGTTATAGTGTATCCTACCGCAGGAAATAATTATAGGTCAATTAGGGGGTACACAGCGTGACCCTAAAGTTTACTATGTATGCCTATGCGAAATAAAGTGTTCTGAGAAGCTTAAAATGAGGAAATAAGCGTTCTAAAACGCTTTAAAAATTCAAAGACATTTTTCAATGTTAACTAACGGCACGGTATCGGACCTTAATATTGACCTATAATTTTTAAATTGGACCACGTATTATATTACAGGGTAATAGTGTACCTTACCACAGGAAACAATTATAGGTCATTTAGGGGGTACACAGCGTGACCCTAAATTTTACTATGTATGCTTATGCGAAATAGAGTGTTCTGAGAAGCTTAAAATGAAGAAATAAGCGCTCTAAAATGCTTTAAAAATTCAAAGACATCTTTCAATGGTTAACTAGCGCAAGGCGCAATATCAGACCTTAATATTGACCCATAATATTTAAATTGGACCAGGTATTATATTACAGGGTATTAGTGCACCCTACCACAGGAAATAATTATAGGTCAATTAGGGGGTACACTATGTATATTTTATTTAGTGCATTAAAACAAGGAAATACGAAGACACTTTTCTATGTTAACTAACGGCACGGTATCGGACCTTAATATTGACCTATAATTTTTAAATTGTACCACGTATTATATTACAGGGTAATAGTGTACCCTACCACAGGAAATAATTATAGGTCAATTAGGTGGTACACAGCATGACCCTAAAATTTACTATGTATGCCTATGCGAAATAGAGTGTTCTGAGAAGCTTAAAATGAAGAAATAAGCGTTCTAAAATGCTTTAAAAATTCAAAGACATCTTTCAATGGTTAACTAACGCAAGGCGCGATATCAGACCTTAATATGGAACCATAATATTTCAATTGGACCGGGTATTATATTACAGGGTAATAGTGTACCCTACCACAGGAAATAATTATAGGTCAATTAGGGGATACACTATGTATATTTTAAATAGTGCATTAAAACAAGGAAATACGAAGACACTTTTCTATGTTAACTAACGGCACGGTATCGGACCTTAATATTGACCTATAATTTGTAAATTGGACCACGTATTATATTACAGGGTTATAGTGTACCCTACCACAGGAAATAATTATAGGTCAATTAGGGGGTACGCAGAGTGACCCTAAAGTTTTCTATGTATGCCTATGCGAAATGAAGTGTTCTGAGAAGCTTAAAATGAGGAAATAAGCGTTCTAAAATGCTTTAAAAATTCAAAGACATTTTTCTATGCTAACTAACGGCACGGTATCGGACCTTAATATTGACCTATAATTTTTAAATTAAACCACCTATTATATTACAGGGTAATAGTGTACCCTACAACAGGAAATAATTATAGGTCAATTAGGGGGTACACAGCGTGATCTTAAAGTTTACTATGTATGCCTATGCGAAATAGAGTGTTCTGAGATGCTTAAAATGAAGAAATAAGCGTTCTAAAATGCTTTAAAAATTCAAAGACATCTTTCAATGGTTAACTAACGCAAGGCGCAATATCAGACCTTAATATTGACCCATAATATTTAACTTGAACCAGGTATTATATCTGAGGGTAATAGTGTACCCTACCACAGGAAATAACTATAGGTCAATTAGGGGGTACACTATGTATATTTTAAATAGTGCATTAAAACAAGGAAATTCGAAGACACTTTTCTATGTTAACTAACGGCACGGTATCTGACCTTAATATTGACCTATAATTTTTAAATTGGACCACGTATTATATTACAGGGTTATAGTGTATCCTACCGCAGGAAATAATTATAGGTCAATTAGGGGGTACACAGCGTGACCCTAAAGTTTACTATGTATGCCTATGCGAAATAAAGTGTTCTGAGAAGCTTAAAATGAGGAAATAAGCGTTCTAAAATGCTTTAAAAATTCAAAGACATTTTTCAATGTTAACTAACGGCACGGTATCGGACCTTAATATTGACCTATAATTTTTAAATTGGACCACGTATTATATTACAGGGTAATAGTGTACCTTACCACAGGAAACAATTATAGGTCATTTAGGGGGTACACAGCGTGACCCTAAATTTTACTATGTATGCTTATGCGAAATAGAGTGTTCTGAGAAGCTTAAAATGAAGAAATAAGAGCTCTAAAATGCTTTAAAAATTCAAAGACATCTTTCAATGGTTAACTAGCGCAAGGCGCAATATCAGACCTTAATATTGACCCATAATATTTAAATTGGACCAGGTATTATATTACAGGGTATTAGTGCACCCTACCACAGGAAATAATTATAGGTCAATTAGGGGGTACACTATGTATATTTTAATTAGTGCATTAAAACAAGGAAATACGAAGACACTTTTCTATGTTAACTAACGGCACGGTATCGGACCTTAATATTGACCTATAATTTTTAAATTGTACCACGTATTATATTACAGGGTAATAGTGTACCCTACCACAGGAAATAATTATAGGTCAATTAGGTGGTACACAGCATGACCCTAAAATTTACTATGTATGCCTATGCGAAATAGAGTGTTCTGAGAAGCTTAAAATGAAGAAATAAGCGTTCTAAAATGCTTTAAAAATTCAAAGACATCTTTCAATGGTTAACTAACGCAAGGCGCGATATCAGACCTTAATATGGAACCATAATATTTCAATTGGACCGGGTATTATATTACAGGGTAATAGTGTACCCTACCACAGGAAATAATTATAGGTCAATTAGGGGATACACTATGTATATTTTAAATAGTGCATTAAAACAAGGAAATACGAAGACACTTTTCTATGTTAACTAACGGCACGGTATCGGACCTTAATATTGACCTATAATTTGTAAATTGGACCACGTATTATATTACAGGGTTATAGTGTACCCTATCACAGGAAATAATTATAGGTCAATTAGGGGGTACGCAGAGTGACCCTAAAGTTTACTATGTATGCCTATGCGAAATAAAGTGTTCTGAGAAGCTTAAAATGAGGAAATAAGCGTTCTAAAATGCTTTAAAAATTCAAAGACATTTTTCTATGCTAACTAACGGCACGGTATCGGACCTTAATATTGACCTATAATTTTTAAATTGGACCACCTATTATATTACAGGGTAATAGTGTACCCTACCACAGGAAATAATTATAGGTCAATTAGGGGGTACACAGCGTGACCTGTATGCCTATGCGAAATAAAGTGTTCTGAGAAGCTTAAAATGAAGAAATAAGCGTTCTAAAATGCTTTAAAAATTCAAAGACATCTTTCAATGGTTAACTAACGCAAGGCGCAATATCAAACCTTAATATTGACCCATAATATTTAAATTGAACAAGGTATTGTATTACAGGGTAATAGTGTACCCTACCACAGGAAATAATTATAGGTCAATTAGGGGGTACACTATGTATATTTTAAATAGTGCATTAAAACAAGGAAATACGACGACATTTTTCAATGTTAACTAACAGCACGGTATCGGAACTTAATATTGACCTATAATTTTTACATTGGACCACGTATTATATTACAGGGTAATAGTGTACCCTACCACAGGAATTAATTATAGGTTATTTAGGGGGTACACAGCGTGACCCTAAATTTTACTATGTATGCCTATGCGAAATAAAGTGTTCTGAGAAGCTTAAAATGAGGAAATAATCATTCTAAAATGCTTTAAAAATTCAAAGACATTTTTCTATGTTAACTAACGGCACGGTATCGGACCTTAATATTGACCTATAATTTTTAAATTGGACCACGTATTATATTACAGGGTAATAGTGTACCCTACCACAGGAAATATTTATAGGTCATTTAGGGGGTACACAGCGTGACCCTAAATTTTACTATGTATGCCTATGCGAAATAGAGTGTTCTGAGATGCTTAAAATGAAGAAATAAGCGTTCAAAAATGCTTTAAAAATTCAAAGACATCTTTCAATGGTTAACTAACGCAAGGCGCAATATCAGACCTTAATATTGACCCATAATATTTAAATTGGACCAGGTATTATATTACAGGGTAATAGTGTACCCTTCCACAGGAAATAATTATAGGTCAATTAGGGGGTACACTATGTATATTTTAAATAGTGCATTAAAACAAGGAAATACGAAGACACTTTTCTATGTTAACTAACGGCACGGTATCGGACCTTAATATTGACCTATAATTTTTAAATTGGACCACGTATTATATTACAGGGTTATAGTGTATCCTACCACAGGAAATAATTATAGGTCAATTAGGGGGTACACAGCGTGACCCTAAAGTTTACTATGTATGCCTATGCGAAATAAAGTGTTCTGAGAAGCTTAAAATGAAGAAATAAGCGTTCTAAAATGCTTTAAAAATTCAAAGACATCTTTCAATGGTTAACTAACGCTAGGCGCAATATCAGACCTTAATATTGACCCATAATATTTAAATTGGACCAGGTATTATATTACAGGGTAATAGAGTACCCTACCACAGGAAATAATTATAGGTCAATTAGGGGGTACACTATGTATATTTTAAATAGTGCATTAAAACAAGGAAATACGAAGACACTTTTCTATGTTAACTAACGGCACGGTATCGGACCTTAATATTGACCTATAATTTTTAAATTTGACCACGTATTATATTACAGGGTTATAGTGTACCCTACCACAGGAAATAATTATAGGTCAATTAGGGGGTACACAGAGTGACCCTAAAGTTTACTATATATGCCTATGCGAAATAGAGTGTTCTGAGATGCTTAAAATGAAGAAATAAGCGTTCTAAAATGCTTTAAAAATTCAAAGACATCTTTCAATGGTTAACTAACGCAAGGCGCAATATCAGACCTTAATATTGACCCATAATATTTAAATTGGACCAGGTATTATATTACAGGGTAATAGTGTACCCTACCACAGGAAATAATTATAGGTCAATTAGGGGATACACTATGTATATTTTAAATAGTGCATTAAAACAAGGAAATACGAAGACACTTTTCTATGTTAACTAACGGCACGGTATCGGACCTTAATATTGACCTATAATTTTTAAACTGGACCACGTATTATATTACAGGGTTATAGTGTACCCTACCACAGGAAATAATTATAGGTCAATTAGGGGGTACACAGAGTGACCATAAAGTTTACTATGTATGCCTAAGCGAAATAAAGTGTTCTGAGAAGCTTAAAATGAGGAAATAAGCGTTCTAAAATGCTTTAAAAATTCAAAGACATTTTTCTATGTTAACTAACGGCACGGTATCGGACCTTAATATTGACCTATAATTTTTAAATTGTACCACGTATTATATTACAGGGTAATAGTGTACCTTACCACAGGAAATAATTATAGGTCAATTAGGTGGTACACAGCATGACCCTAAAATTTACTATGTATGCCTATGCGAAATAGAGTGTTCTGAGAAGCTTAAAATGAAGAAATAAGCGTTCTAAAATGCTTTAAAAATTCAAAGACATCTTTCAATGGTTAACTAACGCAAGGCGCGATATCAGACCTTAATATGGAACCATAATATTTCAATTGGACCAGGTATTATATTACAGGGTAATAGTGTACCCTACAACAGGAAATAATTATAGGTCAATTAGGGGGTACAGTATGTATGTTTTAAATAGTGCATTAAAACAAGAAAATACGAAGACACTTTTCTATGTTAACTAACGGCACGGTATCGGACCTTAATATTGACCTATAATTTTTAAATTGGACCACGTATTATATTACAGGGTTATAGTGTACCCTACCACAGGAAATAATTATAGGTCAATTAGGGGGTACGCAGAGTGACCCTAAAGTTTTCTATGTATGCCTATGCGAAATGAAGTGTTCTGAGAAGCTTAAAATGAGGAAATAAGCGTTCTAAAATGCTTTAAAAATTCAAAGACATTTTTCTATGCTAACTAACGGCACGGTATCGGACCTTAATATTGACCTATAATTTTTAAATTGGACCACCTATTATATTACAGGGTAATAGTGTACCCTACAACAGGAAATAATTATAGGTCAATTAGGGGGTACACAGCGTGACCCTAAAGTTTACTATGTATGCCTATGCGAAATAGAGTGTTCTGAGATGCTTAAAATGAAGAAATAAGCGTTCTAAAATGCTTTAAAAATTCAAAGACATCTTTCAATGGTTAACTAACGCAAGGCGCAATATCAGACCTTAATATTGACCCATAATATTTAACTTGAACCAGGTATTATATCTGAGGGTAATAGTGTACCCTACCACAGGAAATAATTATAGGTCAATTAGGGGGTACACTATGTATATTTTAAATAGTGCATTAAAACAAGGAAATTCGAAGACACTTTTCTATGTTAACTAACGGCACGGTATCTGACCTTAATATTGACCTATAATTTTTAAATTGGACCACGTATTATATTGCAGGGTTATAGTGTATCCTAATACAAGAAATAATTATAGGTCAATTAGGGGGTACACAGCGTGACCCTAAAGTTTACTATGTATGCCTATGCGAAATAAAGTGTTCTGAGAAGCTTAAAATGAGGAAATAAGCGTTCTAAAATGCTTTAAAAATTCAAAGACATTTTTCAATGTTAACTAACGGCACGGTATCGGACCTTAATATTGACCTATAATTTTTAAATTGGACCACGTATTATATTACAGGGTAATAGTGTACCCTACCACAGGAAATAATTATAGGTCATTTAGGGGGTACACAGCGTGACCCTAAATTTTACTATGTATGCTTATGCGAAATAGAGTGTTCTGAGAAGCTTAAAATGAAGAAATAAGCGTTCTAAAATGCTTTAAAAATTCAAAGACATCTTTCAATGGTTAACTAGCGCAAGGCGCAATATCAGACCTTAATATTGACCCATAATATTTAAATTGGACCAGGTATTATATTACAGGGTAATAGTGCACCCTACCACAGGAAATAATTATAGGTCAATTAGGGGGTACACTATGTATATTTTAAATAGTGCATTAAAACAAGGAAATACGAAGACACTTTTCTATGTTAACTAACGGCACGGTATCGGACCTTAATATTGACCTATAATTTTTAAATTGTACCACGTATTATATTACAGGGTAATAGTGTACCTTACCACAGGAAATAATTATAGGTCAATTAGGTGGTACACAGCATGACCCTAAAATTTACTATGTATGCCTATGCGAAATAGAGTGTTCTGAGAAGCTTAAAATGAAGAAATAAGCGTTCTAAAATGCTTTAAAAATTCAAAGACATCCTTCAATGGTTAACTAACGCAAGGCGCGATATCAGACCTTAATATGGAACCATAATATTTCAATTGGACCAGGTATTATATTATAGGGTAATAGTGTACCCTACCACAGGAAATAATTATAGGTCAATTAGGGGATACACTATGTATATTTTAAATAGTGCATTAAAACAAGGAAATACGAAGACACTTTTCTATGTTAACTAACGGCACGGTATCGGACCTTAATATTGACCTATAATTTTTAAACTGGACCACGTATTATATTACAGGGTTATAGTGTACCCTACTACAGGAAATAATTATAGGTCAATTAGGGGGTACACAGAGTGACCCTAAAGTTTACTATGTATTATTATGCGAAATAAAGTGTTCTGAGAAGCTTAAAATGAGGAAATAAGCGTTCTAAAATGCTTTAAAAATTCAAAGACATTTTTCTATGTTAACTAACGGCACGGTATCGGACCTTAATATTGACCTATAATTTTTAAATTGGACCACGTATTATATTACAGGGTAATAGTGTGCCCTACCACAGGAAATAATTATAGGTCATTTAGGGGGTACACAGCGTGACCCTAAATTTTACTATGTATGCCTATGCGAAATAAAGTGTTCTGAGAAGCTTAAAATGAAGAAATAAGCGTTCTAAAATGCTTTAAAAATTCAAAGACATCTTTCAATGGTTAACTAGCGCAAGGCGCAATATCAGACCTTAATATTGACCCATAATATTTAAATTGGACCAGGTATTATATTACAGGGTAATAGTGCACCCTACCACAGGAAATAATTATAGGTCAATTAGGGGGTACACTATGTATATTTTAAATAGTGCATTAAAACAAGGAAATACGAAGACACTTTTCTATGTTAACTAACGGCACGGTATCGGAGCTTAATATTGACCTATAATTTTTAAATTGTACCACGTATTATATTACAGGGTAATAGTGTACCTTACCACAGGAAATAATTATAGGTCAATTAGGTGGTACACAGCATGACCCTAAAATTTACTATGTATGCCTATGCGAAATAGAGTGTTCTGAGAAGCTTAAAATGAAGAAATAAGCGTTCTAAAATGCTTTAAAAATTCAAAGACATCTTTCAATGGTTAACTAACGCAAGGCGCGATATCAGACCTTAATATGGAACCATAATATTTCAATTGGACCAGGTATTATATTACAGGGTAATAGTGTACCCTACCACAGGAAATAATTATAGGTCAATTAGGGGATACACTATGTATATTTTAAATAGTGCATTAAAACAAGGAAATACGAAGACACTTTTCTATGTTAACTAACGGCACGGTATCGGACCTTAATATTGACCTATAATTTTTAAACTGGACCACGTATTATATTACAGGGTTATAGTGTACCCTACTACAGGAAATAATTATAGGTCAATTAGGGGGTACACAGAGTGACCCTAAAGTTTACTATGTATGCCTATGCGAAATAAAGTGTTCTGAGAAGCTTAAAATGAGGAAATAAGCGTTCTAAAATGCTTTAAAAATTCAAAGACATTTTTCTATGTTAACTAACGGCACGGTATCGGACCTTAATATTGACCTATAATTTTTAAATTGGACCACGTATTATATTACAGGGTAATAGTGTGCCCTACCACAGGAAATAATTATAGGTCATTTAGGGGGTACACAGCGTGACCCTAAATTTTACTATGTATGCCTATGCGAAATAAAGTGTTCTGAGAAGCTTAAAATGAAGAAATAAGCGTTCTAAAATGCTTTAAAAATTCAAAGACATCTTTCAATGGTTAACTAGCGCAAGGCGCAATATCAGACCTTAATATTGACCCATAATATTTAAATTGGACCAGGTATTATATTACAGGGTAATAGTGCACCCTACCACAGGAAATAATTATAGGTCAATTAGGGGGTACACTATGTATATTTTAAATAGTGCATTAAAACAAGGAAATACGAAGACACTTTTCTATGTTAACTAACGGCACGGTATCGGAGCTTAATATTGACCTATAATTTTTAAATTGTACCACGTATTATTCTACAGGGTAATAGTGTACCTTACCACAGGAAATAATTATAGGTCAATTAGGTGGTACACAGCATGACCCTAAAATTTACTATGTATGCCTATGCGAAATAGAGTGTTCTGAGAAGCTTAAAATGAAGAAATAAGCGTTCTAAAATGCTTTAAAAATTCAAAGACATCTTTCAATGGTTAACTAACGCAAGGCGCGATATCAGACCTTAATATGGAACCATAATATTTCAATTGGACCAGGTATTATATTACAGGGTAATAGTGTACCCTACAACAGGAAATAATTATAGGTCAATTAGGGGGTACACTATGTATGTTTTAAATAGTCCATTAAAACAAGGAAATACGAAGACACTTTTCTATGTTAACTAACGGCACGGTATCGGACCTTAGTATTGACCTATAATTTGTAAATTGGACCACGTATTATATTACAGGGTTATAGTGTACCCTATCACAGGAAATAATTATAGGTCAATTAGGGGGTACGCAGAGTGACCCTAAAGTTTACTATGTATGCCTATGCGAAATAAAGTGTTCTGAGAAGCTTAAAATGAGGAAATAAGCGTTCTAAAATGCTTTAAAAATTCAAAGACATTTTTCTATGCTAACTAACGGCACGGTATCGGACCTTAATATTGACCTATAATTTTTAAATTGGACCACCTATTATATTACAGGGTAATAGTGTACCCTACCACAGGAAATAATTATAGGTCAATTAGGGGGTACACAGCGTGACCCTAAAGTTTACTATGTATGCCTATGCGAAATAAAGTGTTCTGAGAAGCTTAAAATGAAGAAATAAGCGTTCTAAAATGCTTTAAAAATTCAAAGACATCTTTCAATGGTTAACTAACGCAAGGCGCAATATCAAACCTTAATATTGACCCATAATATTTAAATTGAACAAGGTATTGTATTACAGGGTAATAGTGTACCCTACCACAGGAAATAATTATAGGTCAATTAGGGGGTACACTATGTATATTTTAAATAGTGCATTAAAACAAGGAAATACGACGACATTTTTCAATGTTAACTAACAGCACGGTATCGGAACTTAATATTGACCTATAATTTTTACATTGGACCACGTATTATATTACAGGGTAATAGTGTAGCCTACCACAGGAATTAATTATAGGTCATTTAGGGGGTACACAGCGTGACCCTAAATTTTACTATGTATGCCTATGCGAAATAAAGTGTTCTGAGAAGCTTAAAATGAGGAAATAAGCATTCTAAAATGCTTTAAAAATTCAAAGACATTTTTCTATGTTAACTAACGGCACGGTATCGGACCTTAATATTGACCTATAATTTTTAAATTGGACCACGTATTATATTACAGGGTAATAGTGTGCCCTACCACAGGAAATAATTATAGGTCATTTAGGGGGTACACAGCGTGACCCTAAATTTTACTATGTATGCCTATGCGAAATAAAGTGTTCTGAGAAGCTTAAAATGAAGAAATAAGCGTTCTAAAATGCTTTAAAAATTCAAAGACATCTTTCAATGGTTAACTAGCGCAAGGCGCAATATCAGACCTTAATATTGACCCATAATATTTAAATTGGACCAGGTATTATATTACAGGGTAATAGTGCACCCTACCACAGGAAATAATTATAGGTCAATTAGGGGGTACACTATGTATATTTTAAATAGTGCATTAAAACAAGGAAATACGAAGACACTTTTCTATGTTAACTAACGGCACGGTATCGGAGCTTAATATTGACCTATAATTTTTAAATTGTACCACGTATTATTCTACAGGGTAATAGTGTACCTTACCACAGGAAATAATTATAGGTCAATTAGGTGGTACACAGCATGACCCTAAAATTTACTATGTATGCCTATGCGAAATAGAGTGTTCTGAGAAGCTTAAAATGAAGAAATAAGCGTTCTAAAATGCTTTAAAAATTCAAAGACATCTTACAATGGTTAACTAACGCAAGGCGCGATATCAGACCTTAATATGGAACCATAATATTTCAATTGGACCAGGTATTATATTACAGGGTAATAGTGTACCCTACAACAGGAAATAATTATAGGTCAATTAGGGGGTACACTATGTATGTTTTAAATAGTGCATTAAAACAAGAAAATACGAAGATACTTTTCTATGTTAACTAACGGCACGGTATCGGACCTTAATATTGACCTATAATTTTTAAATTGGACCACGTATTATATTACAGGGTTATAGTGTACCCTACCACAGGAAATAATTATAGGTCAATTAGGGGGTACGCAGTGTGACCCTAAAGTTTACTATGTATGCCTATGCGAAATAAAGTGTTCTGAGAAGCTTAAAATGAGGAAATAAGCGTTCTAAAATGCTTTAAAAATTCAAAGACATTTTTCTATGCTAACTAACGGCACGGTATCGGACCTTAATATTGACCTATAATTTTTAAATTGGACCACCTATTATATTACAGGGTAATAGTGTACCCTACCACAGGAAATAATTATAGGTCAATTAGGGGGTACACAGCGTGACCCTAAAGTTTACTATGTATGCGTATGCGAAATAAAGTGTTCTGAGAAGCTTAAAATGAAGAAATAAGCCTTCTAAAATGCTTTAAAAATTCAAAGACATCTTTCAATGGTTAACTAACGCAAGGCGCAATATCAAACCTTAATATTGACCCATAATATTTAAATTGAACAAGGTATTGTATTACAGGGTAATAGTGTACCCTACCACAGGAAATAATTATAGGTCAATTAGGGGGTACACTATTTATATTTTAAATAGTGCATTAAAACAAGGAAATACGAAGACACTTTTCTATGTTAACTAACGGCACGGTATCGGACCTTAGTATTGACCTATAATTTGTAAATTGGACCACGTATTATATTACAGGGTTATAGTGTACCCTATCACAGGAAATAATTATAGGTCAATTAGGGGGTACGCAGAGTGACCCTAAAGTTTACTATGTATGCCTATGCGAAATAAAGTGTTCTGAGAAGCTTAAAATGAGGAAATAAGCGTTCTAAAATGCTTTAAAAATTCAAAGACATTTTTCTATGCTAACTAACGGCACGGTATCGGACCTTAATATTGACCTATAATTTTTAAATTGGACCACCTATTATATTACAGGGTAATAGTGTACCCTACCACAGGAAATAATTATAGGTCAATTAGGGGGTACACAGCGTGACCCTAAAGTTTACTATGTATGCCTATGCGAAATAAAGTGTTCTGAGAAGCTTAAAATGAAGAAATAAGCGTTCTAAAATGCTTTAAAAATTCAAAGACATCTTTCAATGGTTAACTAACGCAAGGCGCAATATCAAACCTTAATATTGACCCATAATATTTAAATTGAACAAGGTATTGTATTACAGGGTAATAGTGTACCCTACCACAGGAAATAATTATAGGTCAATTAGGGGGTACACTATGTATATTTTAAATAGTGCATTAAAACAAGGAAATACGACGACATTTTTCAATGTTAACTAACAGCACGGTATCGGAACTTAATATTGACCTATAATTTTTACATTGGACCACGTATTATATTACAGGGTAATAGTGTAGCCTACCACAGGAATTAATTATAGGTCATTTAGGGGGTACACAGCGTGACCCTAAATTTTACTATGTATGCCTATGCGAAATAAAGTGTTCTGAGAAGCTTAAAATGAGGAAATAAGCATTCTAAAATGCTTTAAAAATTCAAAGACATTTTTCTATGTTAACTAACGGCACGGTATCGGACCTTAATATTGACCTATAATTTTTAAATTGGACCACGTATTATATTACAGGGTAATAGTGTACCCTACCACAGGAAATATTTATAGGTCATTTAGGGGGTACACAGCGTGACCCTTAATTTTACTATGTATGCCTATGCGAAATAGAGTGTTCTGAGATGCTTAAAATGAAGAAATAAGCGTTCAAAAATGCTTTAAAAATTCAAAGACATCTTTCAATGGTTAACTAACGCAAGGCGCAATATCAGACCTTAATATTGACCCATAATATTTAAATTGGACCAGGTATTATATTACAGGGTAATAGTGTACCCTTCCACAGGAAATAATTATAGGTCAATTAGGGGGTACACTATGTATATTTTAAATAGTGCATTAAAACAAGGAAATACGAAGACACTTTTCTATGTTAACTAACGGCACGGTATCGGACCTTAATATTGACCTATAATTTTTAAATTGGACCACGTATTATATTACAGGGTTATAGTGTATCCTACCACAGGAAATAATTATAGGTCAATTGGGGGGTACACAGCGTGACCCTAAAGTTTACTATGTATGCCTATGCGAAATA
Organism: Parasteatoda tepidariorum; assembly: GCF_982258835.1. Classification (NCBI taxonomy): domain Eukaryota; kingdom Metazoa; phylum Arthropoda; class Arachnida; order Araneae; family Theridiidae; genus Parasteatoda; species Parasteatoda tepidariorum. Next base: position 160,397 of record NW_028257435.1, read on the forward strand.
AAGTGTTCTGAGAAGCTTAAAATGAAGAAATAAGCGTTCTAAAATGCTTTAAAAATTCAAAGACATCTTTCAATGGTTAACTAACGCTAGGCGCAATATCAGACCTTAATATTGACCCATAATATTTAAATTGGACCAGGTAATATATTACAGGGTAATAGTGTACCCTACCACAGGAAATAATTATAGGTCAATTAGGGGGTACACTATGTATATTTTAAATAGTGCATTAAAACAAGGAAATACGAAGACACTTTTCTATGTTAACTAACGGCACGGTATCGGACCTTAATATTGACCTATAATTTTTAAATTTGACCACGTATTATATTACAGGGTTATAGTGTACCCTACCACAGGAAATAATTATAGGTCAATTAGGGGGTACACAGAGTGACCCTAAAGTTTACTATATATGCCTATGCGAAATAGAGTGTTCTGAGATGCTTAAAATGAAGAAATAAGCGTTATAAAATGCTTTAAAAATTCAAAGACATCTTTCAATGGTTAACTAACGCAAGGCGCAATATCAGACCTTAATATTGACCCATAATATTTAAATTGGACCAGGTATTATATTACAGGGTAATAGTGTACACTACCACAGGAAATAATTATAGGTCAATTAGGGGATACACTATGTATATTTTAAATAGTGCATTAAAACAAGGAAATACGAAGACACTTTTCTATGTTAACTAACGGCACGGTATCGGACCTTAATATTGACCTATAATTTTTAAACTGGACCACGTATTATATTACAGGGTTATAGTGTACCCTACCACAGGAAATAATTATAGGTCAATTAGGGGGTACACAGAGTGACCCTAAAGTTTACTATGTATGCCTATGCGAAATAAAGTGTTCTGAGAAGCTTAAAATGAGGAAATAAGCGTTCTAAAATGCTTTAAAAATTCAAAGACATTTTTCTATGTTAACTAACGGCTCGGTATCGGACCTAAATATTGACCTATAATTTTTAAATTGGACCACGTATTATATTACAGGGAAATAGTGTACCCTACCACAGGAAATAATTATAGGTCATTTAGGGGGTACACAGCGTGACCCTAAATTTTACTATGTATGCCTATGCGAAATAGAGTGTTCTGAGATGCTTAAAATGAAGAAATAAGAGTTCAAAAATGCTTTAAAAATTCAAAGACATCTTTTAATGTTTAACTAACGCAAGGCGCAATATCAGACCTTAATATTGACCCATAATATTTAAATTGGACCAGGTATTATATTACAGGGTACTAGTGTACCCTACCACAGGAAATAATTATAGGTCAATTAGGGGGTACACTATGTATATTTTAAATAGTGCATTAAAACAAGGAAATACGAAGACACTTTTCTATGTTAACTAACGGCACGGTATCGGACCTTAATATTGACCTATAATTTGTAAATTGGACCACGTATTATATTACAGGGTTATAGTGTACCCTACCACAGGAAATAATTATAGGTCAATTAGGGGGTACGCAGAGTGACCCTAAAGTTTACTATGTATGCCTATGCGAAATAAAGTGTTCTGAGAAGCTTAAAATGAGGAAATAAGCGTTCTAAAATGCTTTAAAAATTCAAAGACATTTTTCTATGCTAACTAACGGCACGGTATCGGACCTTAATATTGACCTATAATTTTTAAATTGGACCACCTATTATATTACAGGGTAATAGTGTACCCTACCACAGGAAATAATTATAGGTCAATTAGGGGGTACACAGCGTGACCCTAAAGTTTACTATGTATGCCTATGCGAAATAAAGTGTTCTGAGAAGCTTAAAATGAAGAAATAAGCGTTCTAAAATGCTTTAAAAATTCAAAGACATCTTTCAATGGTTAACTAACGCAAGGCGCAATATCAAACCTTAATATTGACCCATAATATTTAAATTGAACAAGGTATTGTATTACAGGGTAATAGTGTACCCTACCACAGGAAATAATTATAGGTCAATTAGGGGGTACACTATTTATATTTTAAATAGTGCATTAAAACAAGGAAATACGAAGACACTTTTCTATGTTAACTAACGGCACGGTATCGGACCTTAATATTGACCTATAATTTGTAAATTGGACCACGTATTATATTACAGGGTTATAGTGTACCCTATCACAGGAAATAATTATAGGTCAATTAGGGGGTACGCAGAGTGACCCTAAAGTTTACTATGTATGCCTATGAGAAATAAAGTGTTCTGAGAAGCTTAAAATGAGGAAATAAGCGTTCTAAAATGCTTTAAAAATTCAAAGACATTTTTCTATGCTAACTAACGGCACGGTATCGGACCTTAATATTGACCTATAATTTTTAAATTGGACCACCTATTATATTACAGGGTAATAGTGTATCCTACCACAGGAAAAAATTATAGGTCAATTAGGGGGTACACAGCGTGACCCTAAAGTTTACTATGTATGCCTATGCGAAATAAAGTGTTCTGAGAAACTTAAAATGAAGAAATAAGCGTTCTAAAATGCTTTAAAAATTCAAAGACATCTTTCAATGGTTAACTAACGCAAGGCGCAATATCAAACCTTAATATTGACCCATAATATTTAAATTGAACAAGGTATTGTATTACAGGGTAATAGTGTACCCTACCACAGGAAATAATTATAGGTCAATTAGGGGGTACACTATGTATATTTTAAATAGTGCATTAAAACAAGGAAATACGACGACATTTTTCAATGTTAACTAACAGCACGGTATCGGAACTTAATATTGACCTATAATTTTTACATTGGACCACGTATTATATTACAGGGTAATAGTGTACCCTACCACAGGAATTAATTATAGGTTATTTAGGGGGTACACAGCGTGACCCTAAATTTTACTATGTATGCCTATGCGAAATAAAGTGTTCTGAGAAGCTTAAAATGAGGAAATAAGCATTCTAAAATGCTTTAAAAATTCAAAGACATTTTTCTATGTTAACTAACGGCACGGTATCGGACCTTAATATTGACCTATAATTTTTAAATTGGACCACGTATTATATTACAGGGTAATAGTGTACCCTACCACAGGAAATATTTATAGGTCATTTAGGGGGTACACAGCGTGACCCTAAATTTTACTATGTATGCCTATGCGAAATAGAGTGTTCTGAGATGCTTAAAATGAAGAAATAAGCGTTCAAAAATGCTTTAAAAATTCAAAGACATCTTTCAATGGTTAACTAACGCAAGGCGCAATATCAGACCTTAATATTGACCCATAATATTTAAATTGGACCAGGTATTATATTACAGGGTAATAGTGTACCCTTCCACAGGAAATAATTATAGGTCAATTAGGGGGTACACTATGTATATTTTAAATAGTGCATTAAAACAAGGAAATACGAAGACACTTTTCTATGTTAACTAACGGCACGGTATCGGACCTTAATATTGACCTATAATTTTTAAATTGGACAACGTATTATATTACAGGGTTATAGTGTATCCTACCACAGGAAATAATTATAGGTCAATTAGGGGGTACACAGCGTGACCCTAAAGTTTACTATGTATGCCTATGCGAAATAAAGTGTTCTGAGAAGCTTAAAATGAAGAAATAAGCGTTCTAAAATGCTTTAAAAATTCAAAGACATCTTTCAATGGTTAACTAACGCTAGGCGCAATATCAGACCTTAATATTGACCCATAATATTTAAATTGGACCAGGTATTATATTACAGGGTAATAGTGTACCCTACCACAGGAAATAATTATAGGTCAATTAGGGGGTACACTATGTATATTTTAAATAGTGCATTAAAACAAGGAAATACGAAGACACTTTTCTATGTTAACTAACGGCACGGTATCGGACCTTAATATTGACCTATAATTTTTAAATTTGACCACGTATTATATTACAGGGTTATAGTGTACCCTACCACAGGAAATAATTATAGGTCAATTAGAGGGTACACAGAGTGACCCTAAAGTTTACTATATATGCCTATGCGAAATAGAGTGTTCTGAGATGCTTAAAATGAAGAAATAAGCGTTCTAAAATGCTTTAAAAATTCAAAGACATCTTTCAATGGTTAACTAACGCAAGGCGCAATATCAGACCTTAATATTGACCCATAATATTTAAATTGGACCAGGTATTATATTACAGGGTAATAGTGTACCCTACCACAGGAAATAATTATAGGTCAATTAGGGGACACACTATGTATATTTTCAATAGTGCATTAAAACAAGGAAATACGAAGACACTTTTCTATGTTAACTAACGGCACGGTATCGGACCTTAATATTGACCTATAATTTTTAAACTGGACCACGTATTATATTACAGGGTTATAGTGTACCCTACCACAGGAAATAATTATAGGTCAATTAGGGGGTACACAGAGTGACCCTAAAGTTTACTATGTATGCCTATGCGAAATAAAGTGTTCTGAGAAGCTTAAAATGAGGAAATAAGCGTTCTAAAATGCTTTAAAAATTCAAAGACATTTTTCTATGTTAACTAACGGCACGGTATCGGACCTTAATATTGACCTATAATTTTTAAATTGGACCACGTTTTATATTACAGGGTAATAGTGTGCCCTACCACAGGAAATAATTATAGGTCATTTAGGGGGTACACAGCGTGACCCTAAATTTTACTATGTATGCCTATGCGAAATAAAGTGTTCTGAGAAGCTTAAAATGAATAAATAAGCGTTCTAAAATGCTTTAAAAATTCAAAGACATCTTTCAATGGTTAACTAGCGCAAGGCGCAATATCAGACCTTAATATTGACCCATAATATTTAAATTGGACCAGGTATTATATTACAGGGTAATAGTGCACCCTACCACAGGAAATAATTATAGGTCAATTAGGGGGTACACTATGTATATTTTAAATAGTGCATTAAAACAAGGAAATACGAAGACACTTTTCTATGTTAACTAACGGCACGGTATCGGACCTTAATATTGACCTATAATTTTTAAATTGTACCACGTATTATATTACAGGGTAATAGTGTACCTTACCACAGGAAATAATTATAGGTCAATTAGGTGGTACACAGCATGACCCTAAAATTTACTATGTATGCCTATGCGAAATAGAGTGTTCTGAGAAGCTTAAAATGAAGAAATAAGCGTTCTAAAATGCTTTAAAAATTCAAAGACATCTTTCAATTTTTAAGTAACGCAAGGCGCGATATCAGACCTTAATATGGAACCATAATATTTCAATTGGACCAGGTATTATATTACAGGGTAATAGTGTACCCTACAACAGGAAATAATTATAGGTCAATTAGGGGGTACACTATGTATGTTTTAAATAGTGCATTAAAACAAGAAAATACGAAGACACTTTTCTATGTTAACTAACGGCACGGTATCGGACCTTAATATTGACCTATAATTTTTAAATTGGACCACGTATTATATTACAGGGTTATAGTGTACCCTACCACAGGAAATAATTATAGGTCAATTAGGGGGTACGCAGAGTGACCCTAAAGTTTTCTATGTATGCCTATGCGAAATGAAGTGTTCTGAGAAGCTTAAAATGAGGAAATAAGCGTTCTAAAATGCTTTAAAAATTCAAAGACATTTTTCTATGCTAACTAACGGCACGGTATCGGACCTTAATATTGACCTATAATTTTTAAATTGTACCACGTATTATATTACAGGGTAATAGTGTACCTTACCACAGGAAATAATTATAGGTCAATTAGGTGGTACACAGCATGACCCTAAAACTTACTATGTATGCCTATGCGAAATAGAGTGTTCTGAGAAGCTTAAAATGAAGAAATAAGCGTTCTAAAATGCTTTAAAAATTCAAAGACATCTTTCAATGGTTAACTAACGCAAGGCGCGATATCAGACCTTAATATGGAACCATAATATTTCAATTGGACCAGGTATTATATTACAGGGTAATAGTGTACCCTACAACAGGAAATAATTATAGGTCAATTAGGGGGTACACTATGTATGTTTTAAATAGTGCATTAAAACAAGAAAATACGAAGACACTTTTCTATGTTAACTAACGGCACGGTATCGGACCTTAATATTGACCTATAATTTTTAAATTGGACCACGTATTATATTACAGGGTTATAGTGTACCCTACCACAGGAAATAATTATAGGTCAATTAGGGGGTACACAGAGTGACCCTAAAGTTTACTATGTATGCCTATGCGAAATAAAGTGTTCTGAGAAGCTTAAAATGAGGAAATAAGCGTTCTAAAATGCTTTAAAAATTCAAAGACATTTTTCTATGTTAACTAACGGCACGGTATTGGACCTTAATATTGACCTATAATTTTTAAATTGGACCACGTATTATATTACAGGGAAATAGTGTACCCTACCACAGGAAATAATTATAGGTCATTTAGGGGGTACACAGCGTGACCCTAAATTTTACTATGTATGCCTATGCGAAATAAAGTGTTCTGAGAAGCTTAAAATGAAGAAATAAGCGTTCTAAAATGCTTTAAAAATTCAAAGACATCTTTCAATGGTTAACTAGCGCAAGGCGCAATATCAGACCTTAATATTGACCCATAATATTTAAATTGGACCAGGTATTATATTACAGGGTAATAGTGCACCCTACCACAGGAAATAATTATAGGTCAATTAGGGGTACACTATGTATATTTTAAATAGTGCATTAAAACAAGGAAATACGAAGACACTTTTCTATGTTAACTAACGGCACGGTATCGGACCTTAATATTGACCTATAATTTTTAAATTGTACCACGTATTATATTACAGGGTAATAGTGTACCTTACCACAGGAAATAATTATAGGTCAATTAGGTGGTACACAGCATGACCCTAAAATTTACTATGTATGCCTATGCGAAATAGAGTGTTCTGAGAAGCTTAAAATGAAGAAATAAGCGTTCTAAAATGCTTTAAAAATTCAAAGACATCTTTCAATGGTTAACTAACGCAAGGCGCAATATCAGACCTTAATATTGACCCATAACATTTAAATTGGACCAGGTATTATATTACAGGGTATTAGTGTACCCTTCCACAGGAAATAATTATAGGTCAATTAGGGGGTACACTATGTATATTTTAAATAGTGCATTAAAACAAGGAAATACGAAGACACTTTTCTATGTTAACTAACGGCACGGTATCGGACCTTAATATTGACCTATAATTTTTAAATTGGACCACGTATTATATTACAGGGTTATAGTGTACCCTACCACAGGAAATAATTATAGGTCAATTAGGGGGTACGCAGAGTGACCCTAAAGTTTACTATGTATGCCTATGCGAAATAAAGTGTTCTGAGAAGCTTAAAATGAGGAAATAAGCGTTCTAAAATGCTTTAAAAATTCAAAGACATTTTTCTATGCTAACTAACGGCACGGTATCGGACCTTAATATTGACCTATAATTTTTAAATTGGACCACGTATTATATTACAGGGTAATAGTGTACCCTACCACAGGAAATATTTATAGGTCATTTAGGGGGTACACAGCGTGACCCTAAATTTTACTATGTATGCTTATGCGAAATAGAGTGTTCTGAGAAGCTTAAAATGAAGAAATAAGCGTTCTAAAATGCTTTAAAAATTCAAAGACATCTTTCAATGGTTAACTAGCGCAAGGCGCAATATCAGACCTTAATATTGACCCATAATATTTAAATTGGACCAGGTATTATATTACAGGGTAATAGTGTACCCTACCACAGGAAATAATTATAGGTCAATTAGGGGGTACACTATGTATATTTTAAATTGTGCATTAAAACAAGGAAATACGAAGACACTTTTCTATGTTAACTAACGGCACGGTATCGGACCTTAATATTGACCCATAATTTTTAAATTGGACCACGTATTATATTACAGGGTAATAGTGTACCCTACCACAGGAAATAATTATAGGTCAATTAGGGGGTACACAGTGTGACCCTAAAGTTTACTATGTATGCCTATGCGAAATAAAGTGTTCTGAGAAGCTTAAAATGAGGAAATAAGCGTTCTAAAATGCTTTTAAAATTCAAAGACATTTTTCTATGCTAACTAACGGCACGGTATCGGACCTTAATATTGACCTATAATTTTTAAATTGGACCACCTATTATATTACAGGGTAATAGTGTACCCTACCACAGGAAATAATTATAGGTCAATTAGGGGGTACACAGCGTGACCCTAAAGTTTACTATGTATGCCTATGCGAAATAAAGTGTTCTGAGAAGCTTAAAATAAAGAAATAAGCGTTCTAAAATGCTTTAAAAATTCAAAGACATCTTTCAATGGTTAACTAACGCAAGGCGCAATATCAAACCTTAATATTGACCCATAATATTTAAATTGAACAAGGTATTGTATTACAGGGTAATAGTGTACCCTACCACAGGAAATAATTATAGGTCAATTAGGGGGTACACTATGTATATTTTAAATAGTGCATTAAAACAAGGAAATACGAAGACATTTTTCAATGTTAACTAACGGCACGGTATCGGAACTTAATATTGACCTATAATTTTTACATTGGACCACGTATTATATTACAGGGTAATAGTGTACCCTACCACAGGAATTAATTATAGGTCATTTAGGGGGTACACAGCGTGACCCTAAATTTTACTATGTATGCCTATGCGAAATAAAGTGTTCTGAGAAGCTTAAAATGAGGAAATAAGCGTTCTAAAATGCTTTAAAAATTCAAAGACATTTTTCTATGTTAACTAACGGCACGGTATCGGACCTTAATATTGACCTATAATTTTTAAATTGGACCACGTATTATATTACAGGGTAATAATGTACCCTACCACAGGAAATAATTATAGGTCATTTAGGGGGTACACAGCGTGACCCTAAATTTTACTATGTATGCCTATGCGAAATAAAGTGTTCTGAGAAGCTTAAAATGAAGAAATAAGCGTTCTAAAATGCTTTAAAAATTCAAAGACATCTTTCAATGGTTAACTAGCGCAAGGCGCAATATCAGACCTTAATATTGACCCATAATATTTAAATTGGACCAGGTATTATATTACAGGGTAATAGTGCACCCTACCACAGGAAATAATTATAGGTCAATTAGGGGGTACACTATGTATATTTTAAATAGTGCATTAAAACAAGGAAATACGAAGACACTTTTCTATGTTAACTAACGGCACGGTATCGGACCTTAATATTGACCTATAATTTTTAAATTGTACCACGTATTATATTACAGGGTAATAGTGTACCTTACCACAGGAAATAATTATAGGTCAATTAGGTGGTACACAGCATGACCCTAAAACTTACTATGTATGCCTATGCGAAATAGAGTGTTCTGAGAAGCTTAAAATGAAGAAATAAGCGTTCTAAAATGCTTTAAAAATTCAAAGACATCTTTCAATGGTTAACTAACGCAAGGCGCGATATCAGACCTTAATATGGAACCATAATATTTCAATTGGACCAGGTATTATATTACAGGGTAATACTGTACCCTACAACAGGAAATAATTATAGGTCAATTAGGGGGTACACTATGTATGTTTTAAATAGTGCATTAAAACAAGAAAATACGAAGACACTTTTCTATGTTAACTAACGGCACGGTATCGGACCTTAATATTGACCTATAATTTTTAAATTGGACCACGTATTATATTACAGGGTTATAGTGTACCCTACCACAGGAAATAATTATAGGTCAATTAGGGGGTACACAGAGTGACCCTAAAGTTTACTATGTATGCCTATGCGAAATAAAGTGTTCTGAGAAGCTTAAAATGAGGAAATAAGCGTTCTAAAATGCTTTAAAAATTCAAAGACATTTTTCTATGTTAACTAACGGCACGGTATCGGACCTTAATATTGACCTATAATTTTTAAATTGGACCACGTATTATATTACAGGGAAATAGTGTACCCTATAACAGGAAATAATTATAGGTCATTTAGGGGGTACACAGCGTGACCCTAAATTTTACTATGTATGCCTATGCGAAATAGAGTGTTCTGAGATGCTTAAAATGAAGAAATAAGCGTTCAAAAATGCTTTAAAAATTCAAAGACATCTTTCAATGGTTAACTAACGCAAGGCGCAATATCAGACCTTAATATTGACCCATAATATTTAAATTGGACCAGGTATTATATTACAGGGTAATAGTGTACCCTACCACAGGAAATAATTATAGGTCAATTAGGGGATACACTATGTATATTTTAAATAGTGCATTAAAACAAGGAAATACGAAGACACTTTTCTATGTTAACTAACGGCACGGTATCGGACCTTAATATTGACCTATAATTTTTAAACTGGACCACGTATTATATTACAGGGTTATAGTGTACCCTACCACAGGAAATAATTATAGGTCAATTAGGGGGTACACAGAGTGACCCTAAAGTTTACTATGTATGCCTATGCGAAATAAAGTGTTCTGAGAAGCTTAAAATGAGGAAATAAGCGTTCTAAAATGCTTTAAAAATTCAAAGACATTTTTCTATGTTAACTAACGGCACGGTATCGGACCTTAATATTGACCTATAATTTTTAAATTGGACCACGTATTATATTACAGGGTAATAGTGTGCCCTACCACAGGAAATAATTATAGGTCATTTAGGGGGTACACAGCGTGACCCTAAATTTTACTATGTATGCCTATGCGAAATAAAGTGTTCTGAGAAGCTTAAAATGAAGAAATAAGCGTTCTAAAATGCTTTAAAAATTCAAAGACATCTTTCAATGGTTAACTAGCGCAAGGCGCAATATCAGACCTTAATATTGACCCATAATATTTAAATTGGACCAGGTATTATATTACAGGGTAATAGTGCACCCTACCACAGGAAATAATTATAGGTCAATTAGGGGGTACACTATGTATATTTTAAATAGTGCATTAAAACAAGGAAATACGAAGACACTTTTCTATGTTAACTAACGGCACGGTATCGGACCTTAATATTGACCTATAATTTTTAAATTTGACCACGTATTATATTACAGGGTTATAGTGTACCCTACCACAGGAAATAATTATAGGTCAATTAGGGGGTACACAGAGTGACCCTAAAGTTTACTATATATGCCTATGCGAAATAGAGTGTTCTGAGATGCTTAAAATGAAGAAATAAGCGTTCTAAAATGCTTTAAAAATTCAAAGACATCTTTCAATGGTTAACTAACGCAAGGCGCAATATCAGACCTTAATATTGACCCATAATATTTAAATTGGACCCGGTATTATATTACAGGGTAATAGTGTACCCTACAACAGGAAATAATTATAGGTCAATTAGGGGACACACTATGTATGTTTTAAATAGTGCATTAAAACAAGAAAATACGAAGACACTTTTCTATGTTAACTAACGGCACGGTATCGGACCTTAATATTGACCTATAATTTTTAAATTGGACCACGTATTATATTACAGGGTTATAGTGTACCCTACCACAGGAAATAATTATAGGTCAATTAGGGGGTACGCAGAGTGACCCTAAAGTTTTCTATGTATGCCTATGCGAAATGAAGTGTTCTGAGAAGCTTAAAATGAGGAAATAAGCGTTCTAAAATGCTTTAAAAATTCAAAGACATTTTTCTATGCTAACTAACGGCACGGTATCGGACCTTAATATTGACCTATAATTTTTAAATTGGACCACGTATTATATTACAGGGTAATAGTGTGCCCTACCACAGAAAATAATTATAGGTCATTTAGGGGGTACACAGCGTGACCCTAAATTTTACTATGTATGCCTATGCGAAATAAAGTGTTCTGAGAAGCTTAAAATGAAGAAATAAGGGTTCTAAAATGCTTTAAAAATTCAAAGACATCTTTCAATGGTTAACTAGCGCAAGGCGCAATATCAGACCTTAATATTGACCCATAATATTTAAATTGGACCAGGTATTATATTACAGGATAATAGTGCACCCTACCACAGGAAATAATTATAGGTCAATTAGGGGGTACACTATGTATATTTTAAATAGTGCATTAAAACAAGGAAATACGAAGACACTTTTCTATGTTAACTAACGGCACGGTATCGGACCTTAATATTGACCTATAATTTTTAAATTGTACCACGTATTATATTACAGGGTAATAGTGTACCTTACCACAGGAAATAATTATAGGTCAATTAGGTGGTACACAGCATGACCCTAAAACTTACTATGTATGCCTATGCGAAATAGAGTGTTCTGAGAAGCTTAAAATGAAGAAATAAGCGTTCTAAAATGCTTTAAAAATTCAAAGACATCTTTCAATGGTTAACTAACGCAAGGCGCGATATCAGACCTTAATATGGAACCATAATATTTCAATTGGACCAGGTATTATATTACAGGGTAATAGTGTACCCTACAACAGGAAATAATTATAGGTCAATTAGGGGGTACACTATGTATGTTTTAAATAGTGCATTAAAACAAGAAAATACGAAGACACTTTTCTATGTTAACTAACGGCACGGTATCGGACCTTAATATTGACCTATAATTTTTAAATTGGACCACGTATTATATTACAGGGTTATAGTGTACCCTACCACAGGAAATAATTATAGGTCAATTAGGGGGTACACAGAGTGACCCTAAAGTTTACTATGTATGCCTATGCGAAATAAAGTGTTCTGAGAAGCTTAAAATGAGGAAATAAGCGTTCTAAAATGCTTTAAAAATTCAAAGACATTTTTCTATGTTAACTAACGGCACGGTATCGGACCTTAATATTGACCTATAATTTTTAAATTGGATCACGTATTATATTACAGGGAAATAGTGTACCCTACCACAGGAAATAATTATAGGTCATTTAGGGGGTACACAGCGTGACCCTAAATTTTACTATGTATGCCTATGCGAAATAGAGTGTTCTGAGATGCTTAAAATGAAGAAATAAGCGTTCAAAAATGCTTTAAAAATTCAAAGACATCTTTCAATGGTTAACTAACGCAAGGCGCAATATCAGACCTTAATATTGACCCATAATATTTAAATTGGACCAGGTATTATATTACAGGGTAATAGTGTACCCTACCACAGGAAATAATTATAGGTCAATTAGGGGATACACTATGTATATTTTAAATAGTGCATTAAAACAAGGAAATACGAAGACACTTTTCTATGTTAACTAACGGCACGGTATCGGACCTTAATATTGACCTATAATTTTTAAACTGGACCACGTATTATATTACAGGGTTATAGTGTACCCTACCACAGGAAATAATTATAGGTCAATTAGGGGGTACACAGAGTGACCCTAAAGTTTACTATGTATGCCTATGCGAAATAAAGTGTTCTGAGAAGCTTAAAATGAGGAAATAAGCGTTCTAAAATGCTTTAAAAATTCAAAGACATTTTTCTATGTTAAATAACGGCACGGTATCGGACCTTAATATTGACCTATAATTTTTAAATTGGACCACGTATTATATTACAGGGTAATAGTGTGCCCTACCACAGGAAATAATTATAGGTCATTTAGGGGGTACACAGCGTGACCCTAAATTTTACTATGTATGCCTATGCGAAATAAAGTGTTCTGAGAAGCTTAAAATGAAGAAATAAGCGTTCTAAAATGCTTTAAAAATTCAAAGACATCTTTCAATGGTTAACTAGCGCAAGGCGCAATATCAGACCTTAATATTGACCCATAATATTTAAATTGGACCAGGTATTATATTACAGGGTAATAGTGCACCCTACCACAGGAAATAATTATAGGTCAATTAGGGGTACACTATGTATATTTTAAATAGTGCATTAAAACAAGGAAATACGAAGACACTTTTCTATGTTAACTAACGGCACGGTATCGGACCTTAATATTGACCTATAATTTTTAAATTGTACCACGTATTATATTACAGGGTAATAGTGTACCTTACCACAGGAAATAATTATAGGTCAATTAGGTGGTACACAGCATGACCCTAAAATTTACTATGTATGCCTATGCGAAATAGAGTGTTCTGAGAAGCTTAAAATGAAGAAATAAGCGTTCTAAAATGGTTTAAAAATTCAAAGACATCTTTCAATGGTTAACTAACGCAAGGCGCAATATCAGACCTTAATATTGACCCATAACATTTAAATTGGACCAGGTATTATATTACAGGGTATTAGTGTACCCTTCCACAGGAAATAATTATAGGTCAATTAGGGGGTACACTATGTATATTTTAAATAGTGCATTAAAACAAGGAAATACGAAGACACTTTTCTATGTTAACTAACGGCACGGTATCGGACCTTAATATTGACCTATAATTTTTAAATTGGACCACGTATTATATTACAGGGTTATAGTGTACCCTACCACAGGAAATAATTATAGGTCAATTAGGGGGTACGCAGAGTGACCCTAAAGTTTACTATGTATGCCTATGCGAAATAAAGTGTTCTGAGAAGCTTAAAATGAGGAAATAAGCGTTCTAAAATACTTTAAAAATTCAAAGACATTTTTCTATGCTAACTAACGGCACGGTATCGGACCTTAATATTGACCTATAATTTTTAAATTGGACCACGTATTATATTACAGGGTAATAGTGTACCCTACCACAGGAAATATTTATAGGTCATTTAGGGGGTACACAGCGTGACCCTAAATTTTACTATGTATGCTTATGCGAAATAGAGTGTTCTGAGAAGCTTAAAATGAAGAAATAAGCGTTCTAAAATGCTTTAAAAATTCAAAGACATCTTTCAATGGTTAACTAGCGCAAGGCGCAATATCAGACCTTAATATTGACCCATAATATTTAAATTGGACCAGGTATTATATTACAGGGTAATAGTGTACCCTACCACAGGAAATAATTATAGGTCAATTAGGGGGTACACTATGTATATTTTAAATTGTGCATTAAAACAAGGAAATACGAAGACACTTTTCTATGTTAACTAACGGCACGGTATCGGACCTTAATATTGACCCATAATTTTTAAATTGGACCACGTATTATATTACAGGGTAATAGTGTACCCTACCTCAGGAAATAATTATAGGTCAATTAGGGGGTACACAGTGTGACCCTAAAGTTTACTATGTATGCCTATGCGAAATAAAGTGTTCTGAGAAGCTTAAAATGAGGAAATAAGCGTTCTAAAATGCTTTTAAAATTCAAAGACATTTTTCTATGCTAACTAACGGCACGGTATCGGACCTTAATATTGACCTATAATTTTTAAATTGGACCACCTATTATATTACAGGGTAATAGTGTACCCTACCACAGGAAATAATTATAGGTCAATTAGGGGGTACACAGCGTGACCCTAAAGTTTACTATGTATGCCTATGCGAAATAAAGTGTTCTGAGAAGCTTAAAATAAAGAAATAAGCGTTCTAAAATGCTTTAAAAATTCAAAGACATCTTTCAATGGTTAACTAACGCAAGGCGCAATATCAAACCTTAATATTGACCCATAATATTTAAATTGAACAAGGTATTGTATTACAGGGTAATAGTGTACCCTACCACAGGAAATAATTATAGGTCAATTAGGGGGTACACTATGTATATTTTAAATAGTGCATTAAAACAAGGAAATACGAAGACATTTTTCAATGTTAACTAACGGCACGGTATCGGAACTTAATATTGACCTATAATTTTTACATTGGACCACGTATTATATTACAGGGTAATAGTGTACCCTACCACAGGAATTAATTATAGGTCATTTAGGGGGTACACAGCGTGACCCTAAATTTTACTATGTATGCCTATGCGAAATAAAGTGTTCTGAGAAGCTTAAAATGAGGAAATAAGCGTTCTAAAATGCTTTAAAAATTCAAAGACATTTTTCTATGTTAACTAACGGCACGGTATTGGACCTTAATATTGACCTATAATTTTTAAATTGGACCACGTATTATATTACAGGGTAATAATGTACCCTACCACAGGAAATAATTATAGGTCATTTAGGGGGTACACAGCGTGACCCTAAATTTTACTATGTATGCCTATGCGAAATAAAGTGTTCTGAGAAGCTTAAAATGAAGAAATAAGCGTTCTAAAATGCTTTAAAAATTCAAAGACATCTTTCAATGGTTAACTAGCGCAAGGCGCAATATCAGACCTTAATATTGACCCATAATATTTAAATTGGACCAGGTATTATATTACAGGGTAATAGTGCACCCTACCACAGGAAATAATTATAGGTCAATTAGGGGGTACACTATGTATATTTTAAATAGTGCATTAAAACAAGGAAATACGAAGACACTTTTCTATGTTAACTAACGGCACGGTATCGGACCTTAATATTGACCTATAATTTTTAAATTGTACCACGTATTATATTACAGGGTAATAGTGTACCTTACCACAGGAAATAATTATAGGTCAATTAGGTGGTACACAGCATGACCCTAAAACTTACTATGTATGCCTATGCGAAATAGAGTGTTCTGAGAAGCTTAAAATGAAGAAATAAGCGTTCTAAAATGCTTTAAAAATTCAAAGACATCTTTCAATGGTTAACTAACGCAAGGCGCGATATCAGACCTTAATATGGAACCATAATATTTCAATTGGACCAGGTATTATATTACAGGGTAATAGTGTACCCTACAACAGGAAATAATTATAGGTCAATTAGGGGGTACACTATGTATGTTTTAAATAGTGCATTAAAACAAGAAAATACGAAGACACTTTTCTATGTTAACTAACGGCACGGTATCGGACCTTAATATTGACCTATAATTTTTAAATTGGACCACGTATTATATTACAGGGTTATAGTGTACCCTACCACAGGAAATAATTATAGGTCAATTAGGGGGTACACAGAGTGACCCTAAAGTTTACTATGTATGCCTATGCGAAATAAAGTGTTCAGAGAAGCTTAAAATGAGGAAATAAGCGTTCTAAAATGCTTTAAAAATTCAAAGACATTTTTCTATGTTAACTAACGGCACGGTATCGGACCTTAATATTGACCTATAATTTTTAAATTGGACCACGTATTATATTACAGGGAAATAGTGTACCCTACCACAGGAAATAATTATAGGTCATTTAGGGGGTACACAGCGTGACCCTAAATTTTACTATGTATGCCTATGCGAAATAGAGTGTTCTGAGATGCTTAAAATGAAGAAATAAGCGTTCAAAAATGCTTTAAAAATTCAAAGACATCTTTCAATGGTTAACTAACGCAAGGCGCAATATCAGACCTTAATATTGACCCATAATATTTAAATTGGACCAGGTATTATATTACAGGGTAATAGTGTACCCTACCACAGGAAATAATTATAGGTCAATTAGGGGATACACTATGTATATTTTAAATAGTGCATTAAAACAAGGAAATACGAAGACACTTTTCTATGTTAACTAACGGCACGGTATCGGACCTTAATATTGACCTATAATTTTTAAACTGGACCACGTATTATATTACAGGGTTATAGTGTACCCTACCACAGTAAATAATTATAGGTCAATTAGGGGGTACACAGAGTGACCCTAAAGTTTACTATGTATGCCTATGCGAAATAAAGTGTTCTGAGAAGCTTAAAATGAGGAAATAAGCGTTCTAAAATGCTTTAAAAATTCAAAGACATTTTTCTATGTTAACTAACGGCACGGTATCGGACCTTAATATTGACCTATAATTTTTAAATTGGACCACGTATTATATTACAGGGTAATAGTGTGCCCTACCACAGGAAATAATTATAGGTCATTTAGGGGGTACACAGCGTGACCCTAAATTTTACTATGTATGCCTATGCGAAATAAAGTGTTCTGAGAAGCTTAAAATGAAGAAATAAGCGTTCTAAAATGCTTTAAAAATTCAAAGACATCTTTCAATGGTTAACTAGCGCAAGGCGCAATATCAGACCTTAATATTGACCCATAATATTTAAATTGGACCAGGTATTATATTACAGGGTAATAGTGCACCCTACCACAGGAAATAATTATAGGTCAATTAGGGGTACACTATGTATATTTTAAATAGTGCATTAAAACAAGGAAATACGAAGACACTTTTCTATGTTAACTAACGGCACGGTATCGGACCTTAATATTGACCTATAATTTTTAAATTGTACCACGTATTATATTACAGGGTAATAGTGTACCTTACCACAGGAAATAATTATAGGTCAATTAGGTGGTACACAGCATGACCCTAAAATTTACTATGTATGCCTATGCGAAATAGAGTGTTCTGAGTAGCTTAAAATGAAGAAATAAGCGTTCTAAAATGCTTTAAAAATTCAAAGACATCTTTCAATGGTTAACTAACGCAAGGCGCAATATCAGACCTTAATATTGACCCATAACATTTAAGTTGGACCAGGTATTATATTACAGGGTATTAGTGTACCCTTCCACAGGAAATAATTATAGGTCAATTAGGGGGTACACTATGTATATTTTAAATAGTGCATTAAAACAAGGAAATACGAAGACACTTTTCTATGTTAACTAACGGCACGGTATCGGACCTTAATATTGACCTATAATTTTTAAATTGGACCACGTATTATATTACAGGGTTATAGTGTACCCTACCACAGGAAATAATTATAGGTCAATTAGGGGGTACGCAGAGTGACCCTAAAGTTTACTATGTATGCCTATGCGAAATAAAGTGTTCTGAGAAGCTTAAAATGAGGAAATAAGCGTTCTAAAATGCTTTAAAAATTCAAAGACATTTTTCTATGCTAACTAACGGCACGGTATCGGACCTTAATATTGACCTATAATTTTTAAATTGGACCACGTATTATATTACAGGGTAATAGTGTACCCTACCACAGGAAATATTTATAGGTCATTTAGGGGGTACACAGCGTGACCCTAAATTTTACTATGTATGCTTATGCGAAATAGAGTGTTCTGAGAAGCTTAAAATGAAGAAATAAGCGTTCTAAAATGCTTTAAAAATTCAAAGACATCTTTCAATGGTTAACAAGCGCAAGGCGCAATATCAGACCTTAATATTGACCCATAATATTTAAATTGGACCAGGTATTATATTACAGGGTAATAGTGTACCCTACCACAGGAAATAATTATAGGTCAATTAGGGGGTACACTATGTATATTTTAAATTGTGCATTAAAACAAGGAAATACGAAGACACTTTTCTATGTTAACTAACGGCACGGTATCGGACCTTAATATTGACCCATAATTTTTAAATTGGACCACGTATTATATTACAGGGTAATAGTGTACCCTACCACAGGAAATAATTATAGGTCAATTAGGGGGTACACAGTGTGACCCTAAAGTTTACTATGTATGCCTATGCGAAATAAAGTGTTCTGAGAAGCTTAAAATGAGGAAATAAGCGTTCTAAAATGCTTTTAAAATTCAAAGACATTTTTCTATGCTAACTAACGGCACGGTATCGGACCTTAATATTGACCTATAATTTTTAAATTGGACCACCTATTATATTACAGGGTAATAGTGTACCCTACCACAGGAAATAATTATAGGTCAATTAGGGGGTACACAGCGTGACCCTAAAGTTTACTATGTATGCCTATGCGAAATAAAGTGTTCTGAGAAGCTTAAAATGAAGAAATAAGCGTTCTAAAATGCTTTAAAAATTCAAAGACATCTTTCAATGGTTAACTAACGCAAGGCGCAATATCAAACCTTAATATTGACCCATAATATTTAAATTGAACAAGGTATTGTATTACAGGGTAATAGTGTACCCTACCACAGGAAATAATTATAGGTCAATTAGGGGGTACACTATGTATATTTTAAATAGTGCATTAAAACAAGGAAATACGAAGACATTTTTCAATGTTAACTAACGGCACGGTATCGGAACTTAATATTGACCTATAATTTTTACATTGGACCACGTATTATATTACAGGGTAATGGTGTACCCTACCACAGGAATTAATTATAGGTCATTTAGGGGGTACACAGCGTGACCCTAAATTTTACTATGTATGCCTATGCGAAATAAAGTGTTCTGAGAAGCTTAAAATGAGGAAATAAGCGTTCTAAAATGCTTTAAAAATTCAAAGACATTTTTCTATGTTAACTAACGGCACGGTATCGGACCTTAATATTGACCTATAATTTTTAAATTGGACCACGTATTATATTACAGGGTAATAATGTACCCTACCACAGGAAATAATTATAGGTCATTTAGGGGGTACACAGCGAGACCCTAAATTTTACTATGTATGCCTATGCGAAATAAAGTGTTCTGAGAAGCTTAAAATGAAGAAATAAGCGTTCTAAAATGCTTTAAAAATTCAAAGACATCTTTCAATGGTTAACTAGCGCAAGGCGCGATATCAGACCTTAATATGGAACCATAATATTTCAATTGGACCAGGTATTATATTACAGGGTAATAGTGTACCCTACAACAGGAAATAATTATAGGTCAATTAGGGGGTACACTATGTATGTTTTAAATAGTGCATTAAAACAAGAAAATACGAAGACACTTTTCTATGTTAACTAACGGCACGGTATCGGACCTTAATATTGACCTATAATTTTTAAATTGGACCACGTATTATATTACAGGGTTATAGTGTACCCTACCACAGGAAATAATTATAGGTCAATTAGGGGGTACACAGAGTGACCCTAAAGTTTACTATGTATGCCTATGCGAAATAAAGTGTTCTGAGAAGCTTAAAATGAGGAAATAAGCGTTCTAAAATGCTTTAAAAATTCAAAGACATTTTTCTATGTTAACTAACGGCACGGTATCGGACCTTAATATTGACCTATAATTTTTAAATTGGACCACGTATTATATTACAGGGAAATAGTGTACCCTACCACAGGAAATAATTATAGGTCATTTAGGGGGTACACAGCGTGACCCTAAATTTTACTATGTATGCCTATGCGAAATAGAGTGTTCTGAGATGCTTAAAATGAAGAAATAAGCGTTCAAAAATGCTTTAAAAATTCAAAGACATCTTTCAATGGTTAACTAACGCAAGGCGCAATATCAGACCTTAATATTGACCCATAATATTTAAATTGGACCAGGTATTATATTACAGGGTAATAGTGTACCCTACCACAGGAAATAATTATAGGTCAATTAGGGGATACACTATGTATATTTTAAATAGTGCATTAAAACAAGGAAATACGAAGACACTTTTCTATGTTAACTAACGGCACGGTATCGGACCTTAATATTGACCTATAATTTTTAAACTGGACCACGTATTATATTACAGGGTTATAGTGTACCCTACCACAGGAAATAATTATAG
The DNA here is from genome assembly GCF_982258835.1 of Parasteatoda tepidariorum. Lineage (NCBI taxonomy): Eukaryota > Metazoa > Arthropoda > Arachnida > Araneae > Theridiidae > Parasteatoda > Parasteatoda tepidariorum. The sequence continues at coordinate 181,683 of NW_028257435.1, forward strand.
GTCAATTAGGGGGTACACAGAGTGACCCTAAAGTTTACTATGTATGCCTATGCGAAATAAAGTGTTCTGAGAAGCTTAAAATGAGGAAATAAGCGTTCTAAAATGCTTTAAAAATTCAAAGACATTTTTCTATGTTAACTAACGGCACGGTATCGGACCTTAATATTGACCTATAATTTTTAAATTGGACCACGTATTATATTACAGGGTAATAGTGTGCCCTACCACAGGAAATAATTATAGGTCATTTAGGGGGTACACAGCGTGACCCTAAATTTTACTATGTATGCCTATGCGAAATAAAGTGTTCTGAGAAGCTTAAAATGAAGAAATAAGCGTTCTAAAATGCTTTAAAAATTCAAAGACATCTTTCAATGGTTAACTAGCGCAAGGCGCAATATCAGACCTTAATATTGACCCATAATATTTAAATTGGACCAGGTATTATATTACAGGGTAATAGTGCACCCTACCACAGGAAATAATTATAGGTCAATTAGGGGTACACTATGTATATTTTAAATAGTGCATTAAAACAAGGAAATACGAAGACACTTTTCTACGTTAACTAACGGCACGGTATCGGACCTTAATATTGACCTATAATTTTTAAATTGTACCACGTATTATATTACAGGGTAATAGTGTACCTTACCACAGGAAATAATTATAGGTCAATTAGGTGGTACACAGCATGACCCTAAAATTTACTATGTATGCCTATGCGAAATAGAATGTTCTGAGAAGCTTAAAATGAAGAAATAAGCGTTCTAAAATGCTTTAAAAATTCAAAGACATCTTTCAATGGTTAACTAACGCAAGGCGCAATATCAGACCTTAATATTGACCCATAACATTTAAATTGGACCAGGTATTATATTACAGGGTATTAGTGTACCCTTCCACAGGAAATAATTATAGGTCAATTAGGGGGTACACTATGTATATTTTAAATAGTGCATTAAAACAAGGAAATACGAAGACACTTTTCTATGTTAACTAACGGCACGGTATCGGACCTTAATATTGACCTATAATTTTTAAATTGGACCACGTATTATATTACAGGGTTAAAGTGTACCCTACCACAGGAAATAATTATAGGTCAATTAGGGGGTACACAGAGTGACCCTAAAGTTTACTATGTATGCCTATGCGAAATAAAGTGTTCTGAGAAGCTTAAAATGAGGAAATAAGCGTTCTAAAATGCTTTAAAAATTCAAAGACATTTTTCTATGTTAACTAACGGCACGGTATCGGATCTTAATATTGACCTATAATTTTTAAATTGGACCACGTATTATATTACAGGGTAATAGTGTGCCCTACCACAGGAAATAATTATAGGTCATTTAGGGGGTACACAGCGTGACCCTAAATTTTACTATGTATGCCTATGCGAAATAAAGTGTTCTGAGAAGCTTAAAATGAAGAAATAAGCGTTCTAAAATGCTTTAAAAATTCAAAGACATCTTTCAATGGTTAACTAGCGCAAGGCGCAATATCAGACCTTAATATTGACCCATAATATTTAAATTGGCCCAGGTATTATATTACAGGGTAATAGTGCACCCTACCACAGGAAATAATTATAGGTCAATTAGGGGGTACACTATGTATATTTTAAATAGTGCATTAAAACAAGGAAATACGAAGACACTTTTCTATGTTAACTAACGGCACGGTATCGGACCTTAATATTGACCTATAATTTTTAAATTGTACCACGTATTATATTACAGGGTAATAGTGTACCTTACCACAGGAAATAATTATAGGTCAATTAGGTGGTACACAGCATGACCCTAAAATTTACTATGTATGCCTATGCGAAATAGAGTGTTCTGAGAAGCTTAAAATGAAGAAATAAGCGTTCTAAAATGCTTTAAAAATTCAAAGACATCTTTCAATGGTTAACTAACGCAAGGCGCGATATCAGACCTTAATATGGAACCATAATATTTCAATTGGACCAGGTATTATATTACAGGGTAATAGTGTACCCTACAACAGGAAATAATTATAGGTCAATTAGGGGGTACACTATGTATGTTTTAAATAGTGCATTAAAACAAGAAAATACGAAGACACTTTTCTATGTTAACTAACGGCACGGTATCGGACCTTAATATTGACCTATAATTTTTAAATTGGACCACGTATTATATTACAGGGTTATAGTGTACCCTACCACAGGAAATAATTATAGGTCAATTAGGGGGTACACAGAGTGACCCTAAAGTTTACTATGTATGCCTATGCGAAATAAAGTGTTCTGAGAAGCTTAAAATGAGGAAATAAGCGTTCTAAAATGCTTTAAAAATTCAAAGACATTTTTCTATGTTAACTAACGGCACGGTATCGGACCTTAATATTGACCTATAATTTTTAAATTGGACCACGTATTATATTACAGGGTAATAGTGTGCCCTACCACAGGAAATAATTATAGGTCATTTAGGGGGTACACAGCGTGACCCTAAATTTTACTATGTATGCCTATGCGAAATAAAGTGTTCTGAGAAGCTTAAAATGAAGAAATAAGCGTTCTAAAATGCTTTAAAAATTCAAAGACATCTTTCAATGGTTAACTAACGCAAGGCGCGATATCAGACCTTAATATGGAACCATAATATTTCAATTGGACCAGGTATTATATTACAGGGTAATAGTGTACCCTACAACAGGAAATAATTATAGGTCAATTAGGGGGTACACTATGTATGTTTTAAATAGTGCATTAAAACAAGAAAATACGAAGACACTTTTCTATGTTAACTAACGGCACGGTATCGGACCTTAATATTGACCTATAATTTTTAAATTGGACCACGTATTATATTACAGGGTTATAGTGTACCCTACCACAGGAAATAATTATAGGTCAATTAGGGGGTACACAGAGTGACCCTAAAGTTTACTATGTATGCCTATGCGAAATAAAGTGTTCTGAGAAGCTTAAAATGAGGAAATAAGCGTTCTAAAATGCTTTAAAAATTCAAAGACATTTTTCTATGTTAACTAACGGCACGGTATCGGACCTTAATATTGACCTATAATTTTTAAATTGGACCACGTATTATATTACAGGGTAATAGTGTGCCCTACCACAGGAAATAATTATAGGTCATTTAGGGGGTACACAGCGTGACCCTAAATTTTACTATGTATGCCTATGCGAAATAAAGTGTTCTGAGAAGCTTAAAATGAAGAAATAAGCGTTCTAAAATGCTTTAAAAATTCAAAGACATCTTTCAATGGTTAACTAGCGCAAGGCGCAATATCAGACCTTAATATTGACCCATAATATTTAAATTGGACCAGGTATTATATTACAGGGTAATAGTGTACCCTACCACAGGAAATAATTATAGGTCAATTAGGGGGTACACTATGTATATTTTAAATTGTGCATTAAAACAAGGAAATACGAAGACACTTTTCTATGTTAACTAACGGCACGGTATCGGACCTTAATATTGACCCATAATTTTTAAATTGGACCACGTATTATATTACAGGGTAATAGTGTACCCTACCACAGGAAATAATTATAGGTCAATTAGGGGGTACACAGTGTGACCCTAAAGTTTACTATGTATGCCTATGCGAAATAAAGTGTTCTGAGAAGCTTAAAATGAGGAAATAAGCGTTCTAAAATGCTTTTAAAATTCAAAGACATTTTTCTATGCTAACTAACGGCACGGTATCGGACCTTAATATTGACCTATAATTTTTAAATTGGACCACCTATTATATTACAGGGTAATAGTGTACCCTACCACAGGAAATAATTATAGGTCAATTAGGGGGTACACAGCGTGACCCTAAAGTTTACTATGTATGCCTATGCGAAATAAAGTGTTCTGAGAAGCTTAAAATGAAGAAATAAGCGTTCTAAAATGCTTTAAAAATTCAAAGACATCTTTCAATGGTTAACTAACGCAAGGCGCAATATCAAACCTTAATATTGACCCATAATATTTAAATTGAACAAGGTATTGTATTACAGGGTAATAGTGTACCCTACCACAGGAAATAATTATAGGTCAATTAGGGGGTACACTATGTATATTTTAAATAGTGCATTAAAACAAGGAAATACGAAGACATTTTTCAATGTTAACTAACGGCACGGTATCGGAACTTAATATTGACCTATAATTTTTACATTGGACCACGTATTATATTACAGGGTAATAGTGTACCCTACCACAGGAATTAATTATAGGTCATTTAGGGGGTACACAGCGTGACCCTAAATTTTACTATGTATGCCTATGCGAAATAAAGTGTTCTGAGAAGCTTAAAATGAGGAAATAAGCGTTCTAAAATGCTTTAAAAATTCAAAGACATTTTTCTATGTTAACTAACGGCACGGTATCGGACCTTAATATTGACCTATAATTTTTAAATTGGACCACGTATTATATTACAGGGTAATAATGTACCCTACCACAGGAAATAATTATAGGTCATTTAGGGGGTACACAGCGTGACCCTAAATTTTACTATGTATGCCTATGCGAAATAAAGTGTTCTGAGAAGCTTAAAATGAAGAAATAAGCGTTCTAAAATGCTTTAAAAATTCAAAGACATCTTTCAATGGTTAACTAGCGCAAGGCGCAATATCATACCTTAATATTGACCCATAATATTTAAATTGGACCAGGTATTATATTACAGGGTAATAGTTTACTCTACCACAGGAAATAATTATAGGTCAATTAGGGGGTACACTATGTATATTTTAAATTGTGCTTTAAAACAAGGAAATACGAAGACACTTTTCTATGTTAACTAACGGCACGGTATCGGACCTTAATATTGACCCATAATTTTTAAATTGGACCACGTATTATATTACAGGGTAATAGTGTACCCTACCACAGGAAATAATTATAGGTCAATTAGGGGGTACACAGTGTGACCCTAAAGTTTACTATGTATGCCTATGCGAAATAAAGTGTTCTGAGAAGCTTAAAATGAGGAAATAAGCGTTCTAAAATGCTTTTAAAATTCAAAGACATTTTTCTATGCTAAATAACGGCACGGTATCGGACCTTAATATTGACCTATAATTTTTAAATTGGACCACCTATTATATTACAGGGTAATAGTGTACCCTACCACAGGAAATAATTATAGGTCAATTAGGGGGTACACAGCGTGACCCTAAAGTTTACTATGTATGCCTATGCGAAATAAAGTGTTCTGAGAAGCTTAAAATGAAGAAATAAGCGTTCTAAAATGCTTTAAAAATTCAAAGACATCTTTCAATGGTTAACTAACGCAAGGCGCAATATCAAACCTTAATATTGACCCATAATATTTAAATTGAACAAGGTATTGTATTACAGGGTAATAGTGTACCCTACCACAGGAAATAATTATAGGTCAATTAGGGGGTACACTATGTATATTTTAAATAGTGCATTAAAACAAGGAAATACGAAGACATTTTTCAATGTTAACTAACGGCACGGTATCGGAACTTAATATTGACCTATAATTTTTACATTGGACCACGTATTATATTACAGGGTAATAGTGTACCCTACCACAGGAATTAATTATAGGTCATTTAGGGGGTACACAGCGTGACCCTAAATTTTACTATGTATGCCTATGCGAAATAAAGTGTTCTGAGAAGCTTAAAATGAGGAAATAAGCGTTCTAAAATGCTTTAAAAATTCAAAGACATTTTTCTATGTTAACTAACGGCACGGTATCGGACCTTAATATTGACCTATAATTTTTAAATTGGACCACGTATTATATTACAGGGTAATAATGTACCCTACCACAGGAAATAATTATAGGTCATTTAGGGGGTACACAGTGTGACCCTAAATTTTACTATGTATGCCTATGCGAAATAGAGTGTTCTGAGATGCTTAAAATGAAGAAATAAGCGTTCTAAAATGCTTTAAAAATTCAAAGACATCCTTCAATGGTTAACTAGCGCAAGGCGCAATATCAGACCTTAATATTGACCCATAATATTTAAATTGGACCAGGTATTATATTACAGGGTAATAGTGTACCCTACCACAGGAAATAATTATAGGTCAATTAGGGGGTACACTATGTATATTTTAAATTGTGCATTAAAACAAGGAAATACGAAGACACTTTTCTATGTTAACTAACGGCACGGTATCGGACCTTAATATTGACCCATAATTTTTAAATTGGACCACGTATTATATTACAGGGTAATAGTGTACCCTACCACAGGAAATAATTATAGGTCAATTAGGGGGTACACAGTGTGACCCTAAAGTTTACTATGTATGCCTATGCGAAATAAAGTGTTCTGAGAAGCTTAAAATGAGGAAATAAGCGTTCTAAAATGCTTTTAAACTTCAAAGACATTTTTCTATGCTAACTAACGGCACGGTATCGGACCTTAATATTGACCTATAATTTTTAAATTGGACCACGTATTATATTACAGGGTAATAATGTACCCTACCACAGGAAATAATTATAGGTCATTTAGGGGGTACACAGCGTGACCCTAAATTTTACTATGTATGCCTATGCGAAATAGAGTGTTCTGAGATGCTTAAAATGAAGAAATAAGCGTTCTAAAATGCTTTAAAAATTCAAAGACATCTTTCAATGGTTAACTAACGCAAGGCGCAATATCAGACCTTAATATTGACCCATAATATTTAAATTGGACCAGGTATTATATTACAGGGTAATAGTGTTCCCTACCACAGGAAATAATTATAGGTCAATTAGGGGGTACACTATGTATATTTTAAATAGTGCATTAAAACAAGGAAATACGAAGACACTTTTCTATGTTAACTAACGGCACGGTATCGGACCTTAATATTGACCCATAATTTTTAAATTGGACCACGTATTATATTACAGGGTAATAGTGTACCCTACCACAGGAAATAATTATAGGTCAATTAGGGGGTACACAGTGTGACCCTAAAGTTTACTATGTATGCCTATGCGAAATAAAGTGTTCTGAGAAGCTTAAAATGAGGAAATAAGCGTTCTAAAATGCTTTTAAAATTCAAAGACATTTTTCTATGCTAACTAACGGCACGGTATCGGACCTTAATATTGACCTATAATTTTTAAATTGGACCACGTATTATATTACAGGGTAATAATGTACCCTACCACAGGAAATAATTATAGGTCATTTAGGGGGTACACAGCGTGACCCTAAATTTTACTATGTATGCCTATGCGAAATAGAGTGTTCTGAGATGCTTAAAATGAAGAAATAAGCGTTCTAAAATGCTTTAAAAATTCAAAGACATCTTTCAATGGTTAACTAACGCAAGGCGCAATATCAGACCTTAATATTGACCCATAATATTTAAATTGGACCAGGTATTATATTACAGGGTAATAGTGTACCCTTCCACAGGAAATAATTATAGGTCAATTAGGGGGTACACTATGTATATTTTAAATAGTGCATTAAAACAAGGAAATACGAAGACACTTTTCTATGTTAACTAACGGCACGGTATCGGACCTTAATATTGACCTATAATTTTTAAATTGGACCACGTATTATATTACAGGGTTATAGTGTACCCTACCACAGGAAATAATTATAGGTCAATTAGGGGGTACGCAGAGTGACCCTAAAGTTTACTATGTATGCCTATGCGAAATAAAGTGTTCTGAGAAGCTTAAAATGAGGAAATAAGCGTTCTAAAATGCTTTAAAAATTCAAAGACATTTTTCTATGCTAACTAACGGCACGGTATCGGACCTTAATATTGACCTATAATTTTTAAATTGGACCACGTATTATATTACAGGGTAATAGTGTACCCTACCACAGGAAATATTTATAGGTCATTTAGGGGGTACACAGCGTGACCCTAAATTTTACTATGTATGCTTATGCGAAATAGAGTGTTCTGAGAAGCTTAAAATGAAGAAATAAGCGTTCTAAAATGCTTTAAAAATTCAGACATCTTTCAATGGTTAACTAGCGCAAGGCGCAATATCAGACCTTAATATTGACCCATAATATTTAAATTGGACCAGGTATTATATTACAGGGTAATAGTGTACCCTACCACAGGAAATAATTATAGGTCAATTAGGGGGTACACTATGTATATTTTAAATTGTGCAATAAAACAAGGAAATACGAAGAAACTTTTCTATGTTAACTAACGGCACGGTATCGGACCTTAATATTGACCCATAATTTTTAAATTGGACCACGTATTATATTACAGGGTAATAGTGTACCCTACCACAGGAAATAATTATAGGTCAATTAGGGGGTACACAGTGTGACCCTAAAGTTTACTATGTATGCCTATGCGAAATAAAGTGTTCTGAGAAGCTTAAAATGAGGAAATAAGCGTCCTAAAATGCTTTTAAAATTCAATGACATTTTTCTATGCTAACTAACGGCACGGTATCGGACCTTAATATTGACCTATAATTTTTAAATTGGACCACCTATTATATTACAGGGTAATAGTGTACCCTACGCAGGAAATAATTATAGGTCAATTAGGGGGTACACAGCGTGACCCTAAAGTTTACTATGTATGCCTATGCGAAATAAAGTGTTCTGAGAAGCTTAAAATGAAGAAATAAGCGTTCTAAAATGCTTTAAAAATTCAAAGACATCTTTCAATGGTTAACTAACGCAAGGCGCAATATCAAACCTTAATATTGACCCATAATATTTAAATTGAACAAGGTATTGTATTACAGGGTAATAGTGTACCCTACCACAGGAAATAATTATAGGTCAATTAGGGGGTACACTATGTATATTTTAAATAGTGCATTAAAACAAGGAAATACGAAGACACTTTTCTATGTTAACTAACGGCACGGTATCGGAAATTAATATTGACCTATAATTTTTAAATTGGACCACGTATTATATTACAGGGTTATAGTGTACCCTACCACAGGAAATAATTATAGGTCAATTAGGGGGTACGCAGAGTGACCCTAAAGTTTACTATGTATGCCTATGCGAAATAAAGTGTTCTGAGAAGCTTAAAATGAGGAAATAAGCGTTCTAAAATGCTTTAAAAATTCAAAGACATTTTTCTATGCTAACTAACGGCACGGTATCGGACCTTAATATTGACCTATAATTTTTAAATTGGACCACCTATTATATTACAGGGTAATAGTGTACCCTACCACAGGAAATAATTATAGGTCAATTAGGGGGTACACAGCGTGACCCTAAAGTTTACTATGTATGCCTATGCGAAATAAAGTGTTCTGAGAAGCTTAAAATGAAGAAATAAGCGTTCTAAAATGCTTTAAAAATTCAAAGACATCTTTCAATGGTTAACTTACGCAAGGCGCAATATCAAACCTTAATATTGACCCATAATATTTAAATTGAACAAGGTATTGTATTACTGGGTAATAGTGTACCCTAATACAGGAAATAATTATAGGTCAATTAGGGGGTACACTATGTATATTTTAAATAGTGCATTAAAACAAGGAAATACGAAGACATTTTTCAATGTTAACTAACGGCACGGTATCGGAACTTAATATTGACCTATAATTTTTAAATTGGACCACGTATTATATTACAGGGTAATAGTGTACCCTACCACAGGAAATAATTATAGGTCATTTAGGGGGTACACAGCGTGACCCTAAATTTTACTATGTATGCCTATGCGAAATAGAGTGTTCTGAGAAGCTTAAAATGAAGAAATAAAGTTTCTAAAATGCTTTAAAAATTCAAAGACATCTTTCAATGGTTAACTAACGCAAGGCGCAATATCAGACCTTAATATTGACCCATAAAATTTAAATTGGACCAGGTATTATATTACAGGGTAATAGTGTACCCTACCAAAGGAAATAATTATAGGTCAATTAGGGGGTACACAGCGTGACCCTAAAGTTTACTATGTATGCCTATGCGAAATAAAGTGTTCTGAGAAGCTTAAAATGAGGAAATAAGCGTTCTAAAATGCTTTAAAAATTCAAAGACATTTTTCTATGTTAACTAACGGCACGGTATCGGACCTTAATATTGACCTATAATTTTTAAATTGGACCACGTATTATATTACAGGGTAATAGTGTACCCTACCACAGGAAATAATTATAGGTCATTTAGGGGGTACGAAGCGTGACCCTAAATTTTACTATGTATGCCTATGCGAAATAGAGTGTTCTGAGATGCTTAAAAAGAAGAAATAAGCGTTCTAAAATGCTTTAAAAATTCAAAGACATCTTCCAATGGTTAACTAACGCAAGGCGCAATATCAGACCTTAATATTGACCCATAATATTTAAATTGGACCAGGTATTATATTACAGGGTAATAGTGTACCCTACCACAGGAAATAATTATAGGTCAATTAGGGGGTACACAGTGTGACCCTAAAGTTTACTATGTATGCCTATGCGAAATAAAGTGTTCTGAGAAGCTTAAAATGAGGAAATAAGCGTTCTAAAATGCTTTTAAAATTCAAAGACATTTTTCTATGCTAACTAACGGCACGGTATCGGACCTTAATATTGACCTATAATTTTTAAATTGGACCACCTATTATATTACAGGGTAATAGTGTACCCTACCACAGGAAATAATTATAGGTCAATTAGGGGGTACACAGCGTGACCCTAAAGTTTACTATGTATGCCTATGCGAAATAAAGTGTTCTGAGAAGCTTAAAATGAAGAAATAAGCGTTCTAAAATGCTTTAAAAATTCAAAGACATCTTTCAATGGTTAACTAACGCAAGGCGCAATATCAAACCTTAATATTGACCCATAATATTTAAATTGAACAAGGTATTGTATTACAGGGTAATAGTGTACCCTACCACAGGAAATAATTATAGGTCAATTAGGGGGTACACTATGTATATTTTAAATAGTGCATTAAAACAAGGAAATACGAAGACATTTTTCAATGTTAACTAACGGCACGGTATCGGAACTTAATATTGACC